>NW_027423033.1:515000-517500 GCF_048934315.1 Petromyzon marinus
TGATATTTTTCACGGATAGACCCCGTGAAACGCTAGAAATTGGCGGGGATGTGTCTCTTGTGGCTCACGGGGCTGTTCGGGTCGCACAGAAATCCCTGGGAATGGGAAAACGGGTCATTTTCGTGTTGCCACATTGCGTACGAACCGCATGAAACTTCCAGAGGCATTTGCAGCAGGAATGCATGTGCACTCAAAAACTTCTATATGTTTCACGGATAGACCCCGTGAAACGCTAGAAATTGGCGGGGATGTGTCTCTTGTGGCTCACGGGGCTGTTAGGGTGGCACAGAACTCCCTCGGAATGGGAAAAGGGGTCATTTTCGTGTTGCCACATTGCATAGGAACGCCATGAAACTTCCAGAGGCATTTGCAGCAGAAAGGCACGTGCACTCAAAAATTTTAATATTTTTCACGCATAGACCCCGTCAAACGCTAGAAGTTGGCGGGGATGTCTCTCTTGTGGCTCACGGGGCTGTTAGGGTCGCACAGAAATGCCTCGGAATGGGAAAACGGGTCATTTTTGTGTGGCCACATTGCATAGGAACGGCATGAAACTTCCAGAGGCATTTGCAGCAGGAATGCATGTGCACTCAAAAACGTCTATATTTTTCACGGATAGACCCCGTGAAACGCTATAAATTGGCGGGGATGTCTCTCTTGTGGCTCACGGGCGCTGTTAGTTAGGGTCGCACAGAAATCCCTCGGAATGGGAAAAGGGGTCATTTTCGTGTTGCCACATTGCGTACGAACGGCATGAAACTTCCAGAGGCATCTGCAGCAGAAATGCATGTGCACTCAAAAACGTCTATATTTTTCACGGATAGACCCCGTGAAACGCTAGAAATTGGCGGGGATGTGTCTCTTGTGGCTCACGGGGCTGTTAGGGTCGCACAGAAATCCCTCGGAATGGGAAAACGGGTCATTTTCGTGTTGCCACAATTGGCATACGAACGGCATGAAACTTCCAGAGGCATTTGCAGCAGAAATGCATGTGCACTCAAAAACGTGAATATTTTTTCACGGATAGACCCCGTCAAACGCTCGAATTTGGCGGGGATGTTTCTCTTGTGGGTCACGGGGCTGTTCGGCTCGCACAGAACTCCCTTGGTCCACCTGATTCGTGCATACAGGCAGCAACTAAAACTCTGTAAACCTGCTGTGAGGACATCTAAACAGTGGACCAGTGAGGCTGTGGAAGATTTGCGGGCGTGCTTAGACTGTACTGACTGGGATATGTTCACGACTGCTACCAATAGTCTGGATGAACTCACAGAGGCTGTGTACATCAGCTTCTGTGAGGACTGCTGTATCCCAACACGTACCAGGGTGAACTTTAACAACAACAAGCCCTGGTTCTCAGCAAAGCTCAAAAGGTTGAGGTTGGAGAAGGAGGAAGCGTTTAGGAGTGGGGATAGAGACAGATTCAAGGAGTCGAAGAACAGGTTTAGCAAAGCGGTGAGAGAGGCTAAACGACTGTACTCAGAGACACTAAAACACCAGTTCTCTACTAACGACGCTGCTTCTGTCTGCCAAAGGGCTCAGGCACATCACCAACTACAAACCCAGAGCGCCCCACACCACTAACGACTCCCGCCTAGCCAACGACCTGAACGAGTTCTACCGTAGATTTGAAAGACAATTGGACTGTCCTGAACCACCCCTTCCCACCCAAGAGGCCCCATCCCCCACCCATACTACAGAAACGACTCTCTCCTTTCAGGAGGGAGAAGTTAATGGGCTTTTCAAGAGGCAGAATCCACGCAAAGCAGCCGGGCCGGACTCTGTCTCTCCAGCCACCCTCAGGCACTGCGCTGACCAGCTGTCTCCGGTGTTCACCAACATCTTTAACACCTCCCTGGAGACATGCCATGTACCAGCCTGTCTCAAGTCCTCCACCATCATCGCTGTGCCCAAAAAGCTAAGGCCAACAGGACTAAATGATTACAGACCGGTCGCCCTTACATCTGTGGTAATGAAGTCTTTTGAGCGCCTGCTCCTGGCACACCTCAAAGCCATCACAGACCCTCTCCTGGACCCCCTTCAGTTTGCCTACAGAGCCAACAGGTCTGTGGACGACGCAGTTAACATGGCCCTCCACTTCACCCTACAGCATGTGGACGCCCCAGCATCCTACGCCAGGATCCTGTTTGTGGACTTCAGCTCTGCCTTCAACACCATCATCCCTGCCCTGCTTCAGGACAAGCTCTTCCAGCTGAACGTGCCCTACTCCACCTGCAGGTGGATCACAGACTTCCTCTCTGACAGGAAGCAGTGCGTTAAGCCGGGAACAGAAGTCTCTGACTCCAGGTCCATCAGCACGGGAACTCCTCAGGGCTGCGTCCTTTGCCCACTGCTCTTCTCCCTGTATACCAACAGCTGCGCCTCCAATCATCTGTCCGTCAAACTCTTGAAGTTTGTCGGACGACACCACCCTCATTGGGCTGATCTCTGGTGGGGATGAGTCTGACTATAGGTGGGAAGCTGACAACCTGGTGACCTG
>NW_027423033.1:540000-542500 GCF_048934315.1 Petromyzon marinus
GCTCACGGGGCTGTTCGGGTCGCACAGAAATCCCTGGGAATGGGAAAACGGGTCATTTTCGTGTTGCCACATTGCGTACGAACCGCATGAAACTTCCAGAGGCATTTGCAGCAGGAATGCATGTGCACTCAAAAACTTCTATATGTTTCACGGATAGACCCCGTGAAACGCTAGAAATTGGCGGGGATGTGTCTCTTGTGGCTCACGGGGCTGTTAGGGTGGCACAGAACTCCCTCGGAATGGGAAAAGGGGTCATTTTCGTGTTGCCACATTGCATAGGAACGCCATGAAACTTCCAGAGGCATTTGCAGCAGAAAGGCACGTGCACTCAAAAATTTAATATTTTTCACGCATAGACCCCGTCAAACGCTAGAAGTTGGCGGGGATGTCTCTCTTGTGGCTCACGGGGCTGTTAGGGTCGCACAGAAATGCCTCGGAATGGGAAAACGGGTCATTTTTGTGTGGCCACATTGCATAGGAACGGCATGAAACTTCCAGAGGCATTTGCAGCAGGAATGCATGTGCACTCAAAAACGTCTATATTTTTCACGGATAGACCCCGTGAAACGCTATAAATTGGCGGGGATGTCTCTCTTGTGGCTCACGGGCGCTGTTAGTTAGGGTCGCACAGAAATCCCTCGGAATGGGAAAAGGGGTCATTTTCGTGTTGCCACATTGCGTACGAACGGCATGAAACTTCCAGAGGCATCTGCAGCAGAAATGCATGTGCACTCAAAAACGTCTATATTTTTCACGGATAGACCCCGTGAAACGCTAGAAATTGGCGGGGATGTGTCTCTTGTGGCTCACGGGGCTGTTAGGGTCGCACAGAAATCCCTCGGAATGGGAAAACGGGTCATTTTCGTGTTGCCACAATTGGCATACGAACGGCATGAAACTTCCAGAGGCATTTGCAGCAGAAATGCATGTGCACTCAAAAACGTGAATATTTTTTCACGGATAGACCCCGTCAAACGCTCGAATTTGGCGGGGATGTTTCTCTTGTGGGTCACGGGGCTGTTCGGCTCGCACAGAACTCCCTTGGTCCACCTGATTCGTGCATACAGGCAGCAACTAAAACTCTGTAAACCTGCTGTGAGGACATCTAAACAGTGGACCAGTGAGGCTGTGGAAGATTTGCGGGCGTGCTTAGACTGTACTGACTGGGATATGTTCACGACTGCTACCAATAGTCTGGATGAACTCACAGAGGCTGTGTACATCAGCTTCTGTGAGGACTGCTGTATCCCAACACGTACCAGGGTGAACTTTAACAACAACAAGCCCTGGTTCTCAGCAAAGCTCAAAAGGTTGAGGTTGGAGAAGGAGGAAGCGTTTAGGAGTGGGGATAGAGACAGATTCAAGGAGTCGAAGAACAGGTTTAGCAAAGCGGTGAGAGAGGCTAAACGACTGTACTCAGAGACACTAAAACACCAGTTCTCTACTAACGACGCTGCTTCTGTCTGCCAAAGGGCTCAGGCACATCACCAACTACAAACCCAGAGCGCCCCACACCACTAACGACTCCCGCCTAGCCAACGACCTGAACGAGTTCTACCGTAGATTTGAAAGACAATTGGACTGTCCTGAACCACCCCTTCCCACCCAAGAGGCCCCATCCCCCACCCATACTACAGAAACGACTCTCTCCTTTCAGGAGGGAGAAGTTAATGGGCTTTTCAAGAGGCAGAATCCACGCAAAGCAGCCGGGCCGGACTCTGTCTCTCCAGCCACCCTCAGGCACTGCGCTGACCAGCTGTCTCCGGTGTTCACCAACATCTTTAACACCTCCCTGGAGACATGCCATGTACCAGCCTGTCTCAAGTCCTCCACCATCATCGCTGTGCCCAAAAAGCTAAGGCCAACAGGACTAAATGATTACAGACCGGTCGCCCTTACATCTGTGGTAATGAAGTCTTTTGAGCGCCTGCTCCTGGCACACCTCAAAGCCATCACAGACCCTCTCCTGGACCCCCTTCAGTTTGCCTACAGAGCCAACAGGTCTGTGGACGACGCAGTTAACATGGCCCTCCACTTCACCCTACAGCATGTGGACGCCCCAGCATCCTACGCCAGGATCCTGTTTGTGGACTTCAGCTCTGCCTTCAACACCATCATCCCTGCCCTGCTTCAGGACAAGCTCTTCCAGCTGAACGTGCCCTACTCCACCTGCAGGTGGATCACAGACTTCCTCTCTGACAGGAAGCAGTGCGTTAAGCCGGGAACAGAAGTCTCTGACTCCAGGTCCATCAGCACGGGAACTCCTCAGGGCTGCGTCCTTTGCCCACTGCTCTTCTCCCTGTATACCAACAGCTGCGCCTCCAATCATCTGTCCGTCAAACTCTTGAAGTTTGTCGGACGACACCACCCTCATTGGGCTGATCTCTGGTGGGGATGAGTCTGACTATAGGTGGGAAGCTGACAACCTGGTGACCTGGTGTAGCCAGAACAACTTAGAGCTAAATGCTCTAAGGACAGTTGAGATGGTTGTGGACTTCAG
>NW_027423033.1:565000-567500 GCF_048934315.1 Petromyzon marinus
GCCACATTGCGTACGAACCGCATGAAACTTCCAGAGGCATTTGCAGCAGGAATGCATGTGCACTCAAAAACTTCTATATGTTTCACGGATAGACCCCGTGAAACGCTAGAAATTGGCGGGGATGTGTCTCTTGTGGCTCACGGGGCTGTTAGGGTGGCACAGAACTCCCTCGGAATGGGAAAAGGGGTCATTTTCGTGTTGCCACATTGCATAGGAACGCCATGAAACTTCCAGAGGCATTTGCAGCAGAAAGGCACGTGCACTCAAAAATTTTAATATTTTTCACGCATAGACCCCGTCAAACGCTAGAAGTTGGCGGGGATGTCTCTCTTGTGGCTCACGGGGCTGTTAGGGTCGCACAGAAATGCCTCGGAATGGGAAAACGGGTCATTTTTGTGTGGCCACATTGCATAGGAACGGCATGAAACTTCGAGAGGCATTTGCAGCAGGAATGCATGTGCACTCAAAAACGTCTATATTTTTCACGGATAGACCCCGTGAAACGCTATAAATTGGCGGGGATGTCTCTCTTGTGGCTCACGGGCGCTGTTAGTTAGGGTCGCACAGAAATCCCTCGGAATGGGAAAAGGGGTCATTTTCGTGTTGCCACATTGCGTACGAACGGCATGAAACTTCCAGAGGCATCTGCAGCAGAAATGCATGTGCACTCAAAAACGTCTATATTTTTCACGGATAGACCCCGTGAAACGCTAGAAATTGGCGGGGATGTGTCTCTTGTGGCTCACGGGGCTGTTAGGGTCGCACAGAAATCCCTCGGAATGGGAAAACGGGTCATTTTCGTGTTGCCACAATTGGCATACGAACGGCATGAAACTTCCAGAGGCATTTGCAGCAGAAATGCATGTGCACTCAAAAACGTGAATATTTTTTCACGGATAGACCCCGTCAAACGCTCGAATTTGGCGGGGATGTTTCTCTTGTGGGTCACGGGGCTGTTCGGCTCGCACAGAACTCCCTTGGTCCACCTGATTCGTGCATACAGGCAGCAACTAAAACTCTGTAAACCTGCTGTGAGGACATCTAAACAGTGGACCAGTGAGGCTGTGGAAGATTTGCGGGCGTGCTTAGACTGTACTGACTGGGATATGTTCACGACTGCTACCAATAGTCTGGATGAACTCACAGAGGCTGTGTACATCAGCTTCTGTGAGGACTGCTGTATCCCAACACGTACCAGGGTGAACTTTAACAACAACAAGCCCTGGTTCTCAGCAAAGCTCAAAAGGTTGAGGTTGGAGAAGGAGGAAGCGTTTAGGAGTGGGGATAGAGACAGATTCAAGGAGTCGAAGAACAGGTTTAGCAAAGCGGTGAGAGAGGCTAAACGACTGTACTCAGAGACACTAAAACACCAGTTCTCTACTAACGACGCTGCTTCTGTCTGCCAAAGGGCTCAGGCACATCACCAACTACAAACCCAGAGCGCCCCACACCACTAACGACTCCCGCCTAGCCAACGACCTGAACGAGTTCTACCGTAGATTTGAAAGACAATTGGACTGTCCTGAACCACCCCTTCCCACCCAAGAGGCCCCATCCCCCACCCATACTACAGAAACGACTCTCTCCTTTCAGGAGGGAGAAGTTAATGGGCTTTTCAAGAGGCAGAATCCACGCAAAGCAGCCGGGCCGGACTCTGTCTCTCCAGCCACCCTCAGGCACTGCGCTGACCAGCTGTCTCCGGTGTTCACCAACATCTTTAACACCTCCCTGGAGACATGCCATGTACCAGCCTGTCTCAAGTCCTCCACCATCATCGCTGTGCCCAAAAAGCTAAGGCCAACAGGACTAAATGATTACAGACCGGTCGCCCTTACATCTGTGGTAATGAAGTCTTTTGAGCGCCTGCTCCTGGCACACCTCAAAGCCATCACAGACCCTCTCCTGGACCCCCTTCAGTTTGCCTACAGAGCCAACAGGTCTGTGGACGACGCAGTTAACATGGCCCTCCACTTCACCCTACAGCATGTGGACGCCCCAGCATCCTACGCCAGGATCCTGTTTGTGGACTTCAGCTCTGCCTTCAACACCATCATCCCTGCCCTGCTTCAGGACAAGCTCTTCCAGCTGAACGTGCCCTACTCCACCTGCAGGTGGATCACAGACTTCCTCTCTGACAGGAAGCAGTGCGTTAAGCCGGGAACAGAAGTCTCTGACTCCAGGTCCATCAGCACGGGAACTCCTCAGGGCTGCGTCCTTTGCCCACTGCTCTTCTCCCTGTATACCAACAGCTGCGCCTCCAATCATCTGTCCGTCAAACTCTTGAAGTTTGTCGGACGACACCACCCTCATTGGGCTGATCTCTGGTGGGGATGAGTCTGACTATAGGTGGGAAGCTGACAACCTGGTGACCTGGTGTAGCCAGAACAACTTAGAGCTAAATGCTCTAAGGACAGTTGAGATGGTTGTGGACTTCAGGAAGAATACAGCCCCACTCACCGCCATCACCCTGTTAGACTCCGCAGTCAAAATTGTGGAGTCC
>NW_027423033.1:590000-592500 GCF_048934315.1 Petromyzon marinus
CATGTGCACTCAAAAACTTCTATATGTTTCACGGATAGACCCCGTGAAACGCTAGAAATTGGCGGGGATGTGTCTCTTGTGGCTCACGGGGCTGTTAGGGTGGCACAGAACTCCCTCGGAATGGGAAAAGGGGTCATTTTCGTGTTGCCACATTGCATAGGAACGCCATGAAACTTCCAGAGGCATTTGCAGCAGAAAGGCACGTGCACTCAAAAATTTTAATATTTTTCACGCATAGACCCCGTCAAACGCTAGAAGTTGGCGGGGATGTCTCTCTTGTGGCTCACGGGGCTGTTAGGGTCGCACAGAAATGCCTCGGAATGGGAAAACGGGTCATTTTTGTGTGGCCACATTGCATAGGAACGGCATGAAACTTCCAGAGGCATTTGCAGCAGGAATGCATGTGCACTCAAAAACGTCTATATTTTTCACGGATAGACCCCATGAAACGCTATAAATTGGCGGGGATGTCTCTCTTGTGGCTCACGGGCGCTGTTAGTTAGGGTCGCACAGAAATCCCTCGGAATGGGAAAAGGGGTCATTTTCGTGTTGCCACATTGCGTACGAACGGCATGAAACTTCCAGAGGCATCTGCAGCAGAAATGCATGTGCACTCAAAAACGTCTATATTTTTCACGGATAGACCCCGTGAAACGCTAGAAATTGGCGGGGATGTGTCTCTTGTGGCTCACGGGGCTGTTAGGGTCGCACAGAAATCCCTCGGAATGGGAAAACGGGTCATTTTCGTGTTGCCACAATTGGCATACGAACGGCATGAAACTTCCAGAGGCATTTGCAGCAGAAATGCATGTGCACTCAAAAACGTGAATATTTTTTCACGGATAGACCCCGTCAAACGCTCGAATTTGGCGGGGATGTTTCTCTTGTGGGTCACGGGGCTGTTCGGCTCGCACAGAACTCCCTTGGTCCACCTGATTCGTGCATACAGGCAGCAACTAAAACTCTGTAAACCTGCTGTGAGGACATCTAAACAGTGGACCAGTGAGGCTGTGGAAGATTTGCGGGCGTGCTTAGACTGTACTGACTGGGATATGTTCACGACTGCTACCAATAGTCTGGATGAACTCACAGAGGCTGTGTACATCAGCTTCTGTGAGGACTGCTGTATCCCAACACGTACCAGGGTGAACTTTAACAACAACAAGCACTGGTTCTCAGCAAAGCTCAAAAGGTTGAGGTTGGAGAAGGAGGAAGCGTTTAGGAGTGGGGATAGAGACAGATTCAAGGAGTCGAAGAACAGGTTTAGCAAAGCGGTGAGAGAGGCTAAACGACTGTACTCAGAGACACTAAAACACCAGTTCTCTACTAACGACGCTGCTTCTGTCTGCCAAAGGGCTCAGGCACATCACCAACTACAAACCCAGAGCGCCCCACACCACTAACGACTCCCGCCTAGCCAACGACCTGAACGAGTTCTACCGTAGATTTGAAAGACAATTGGACTGTCCTGAACCACCCCTTCCCACCCAAGAGGCCCCATCCCCCACCCATACTACAGAAACGACTCTCTCCTTTCAGGAGGGAGAAGTTAATGGGCTTTTCAAGAGGCAGAATCCACGCAAAGCAGCCGGGCCGGACTCTGTCTCTCCAGCCACCCTCAGGCACTGCGCTGACCAGCTGTCTCCGGTGTTCACCAACATCTTTAACACCTCCCTGGAGACATGCCATGTACCAGCCTGTCTCAAGTCCTCCACCATCATCGCTGTGCCCAAAAAGCTAAGGCCAACAGGACTAAATGATTACAGACCGGTCGCCCTTACATCTGTGGTAATGAAGTCTTTTGAGCGCCTGCTCCTGGCACACCTCAAAGCCATCACAGACCCTCTCCTGGACCCCCTTCAGTTTGCCTACAGAGCCAACAGGTCTGTGGACGACGCAGTTAACATGGCCCTCCACTTCACCCTACAGCATGTGGACGCCCCAGCATCCTACGCCAGGATCCTGTTTGTGGACTTCAGCTCTGCCTTCAACACCATCATCCCTGCCCTGCTTCAGGACAAGCTCTTCCAGCTGAACGTGCCCTACTCCACCTGCAGGTGGATCACAGACTTCCTCTCTGACAGGAAGCAGTGCGTTAAGCCGGGAACAGAAGTCTCTGACTCCAGGTCCATCAGCACGGGAACTCCTCAGGGCTGCGTCCTTTGCCCACTGCTCTTCTCCCTGTATACCAACAGCTGCGCCTCCAATCATCTGTCCGTCAAACTCTTGAAGTTTGTCGGACGACACCACCCTCATTGGGCTGATCTCTGGTGGGGATGAGTCTGACTATAGGTGGGAAGCTGACAACCTGGTGACCTGGTGTAGCCAGAACAACTTAGAGCTAAATGCTCTAAGGACAGTTGAGATGGTTGTGGACTTCAGGAAGAATACAGCCCCACTCACCGCCATCACCCTGTTAGACTCCGCAGTCAAAATTGTGGAGTCCTTCCGCTTCCTGGGCACTATTCTCTGCCGGGACCTCAAGTGGGAACTGAACATC
>NW_027423033.1:602500-605000 GCF_048934315.1 Petromyzon marinus
GCACTCAAAAAAGTGAATATTTCTCACGGATAGACCCCGTGATACGCTAGAAATTGGCGGGGATGTCTCTCTTGTGGCTCACGGGGCTGTTAGGGTGGCACAGAAATCCCTCGGAATGGGAAAACGGGTCATTTTCGTGTCGCCACATTGCATGCGAACCGCATGCAACTTCCAGAGGCATTTGCAGCAGAAATGCATGTGCAGTCAAAAAAAATTTGATATTTTTCACGGATAGACCCCGTGAAACGCTAGAAATTGGCGGGGATGTGTCTCTTGTGCTCACGGGGCTGTTCGGGTCGCACAGAAATCCCTGGGAATGGGAAAACGGGTCATTTTCGTGTTGCCACATTGCGTACGAACCGCATGAAACTTCCAGAGGCATTTGCAGCAGGAATGCATGTGCACTCAAAAACTTCTATATGTTTCACGGATAGACCCCGTGAAACGCTAGAAATTGGCGGGGATGTGTCTCTTGTGGCTCACGGGGCTGTTAGGGTGGCACAGAACTCCCTCGGAATGGGAAAAGGGGTCATTTTCGTGTTGCCACATTGCATAGGAACGCCATGAAACTTCCAGAGGCATTTGCAGCAGAAAGGCACGTGCACTCAAAAATTTTAATATTTTTCACGCATAGACCCCGTCAAACGCTAGAAGTTGGCGGGGATGTCTCTCTTGTGGCTCACGGGGCTGTTAGGGTCGCACAGAAATGCCTCGGAATGGGAAAACGGGTCATTTTTGTGTGGCCACATTGCATAGGAACGGCATGAAACTTCCAGAGGCATTTGCAGCAGGAATGCATGTGCACTCAAAAACGTCTATATTTTTCACGGATAGACCCCGTGAAACGCTATAAATTGGCGGGGATGTCTCTCTTGTGGCTCACGGGCGCTGTTAGTTAGGGTCGCACAGAAATCCCTCGGAATGGGAAAAGGGGTCATTTTCGTGTTGCCACATTGCGTACGAACGGCATGAAACTTCCAGAGGCATCTGCAGCAGAAATGCATGTGCACTCAAAAACGTCTATATTTTTCACGGATAGACCCCGTGAAACGCTAGAAATTGGCGGGGATGTGTCTCTTGTGGCTCACGGGGCTGTTAGGGTCGCACAGAAATCCCTCGGAATGGGAAAACGGGTCATTTTCGTGTTGCCACAATTGGCATACGAACGGCATGAAACTTCCAGAGGCATTTGCAGCAGAAATGCATGTGCACTCAAAAACGTGAATATTTTTTCACGGATAGACCCCGTCAAACGCTCGAATTTGGCGGGGATGTTTCTCTTGTGGGTCACGGGGCTGTTCGGCTCGCACAGAACTCCCTTGGTCCACCTGATTCGTGCATACAGGCAGCAACTAAAACTCTGTAAACCTGCTGTGAGGACATCTAAACAGTGGACCAGTGAGGCTGTGGAAGATTTGCGGGCGTGCTTAGACTGTACTGACTGGGATATGTTCACGACTGCTACCAATAGTCTGGATGAACTCACAGAGGCTGTGTACATCAGCTTCTGTGAGGACTGCTGTATCCCAACACGTACCAGGGTGAACTTTAACAACAACAAGCCCTGGTTCTCAGCAAAGCTCAAAAGGTTGAGGTTGGAGAAGGAGGAAGCGTTTAGGAGTGGGGATAGAGACAGATTCAAGGAGTCGAAGAACAGGTTTAGCAAAGCGGTGAGAGAGGCTAAACGACTGTACTCAGAGACACTAAAACACCAGTTCTCTACTAACGACGCTGCTTCTGTCTGCCAAAGGGCTCAGGCACATCACCAACTACAAACCCAGAGCGCCCCACACCACTAACAACTCCCGCCTAGCCAACGACCTGAACGAGTTCTACCGTAGATTTGAAAGACAATTGGACTGTCCTGAACCACCCCTTCCCACCCAAGAGGCCCCATCCCCCACCCATACTACAGAAACGACTCTCTCCTTTCAGGAGGGAGAAGTTAATGGGCTTTTCAAGAGGCAGAATCCACGCAAAGCAGCCGGGCCGGACTCTGTCTCTCCAGCCACCCTCAGGCACTGCGCTGACCAGCTGTCTCCGGTGTTCACCAACATCTTTAACACCTCCCTGGAGACATGCCATGTACCAGCCTGTCTCAAGTCCTCCACCATCATCGCTGTGCCCAAAAAGCTAAGGCCAACAGGACTAAATGATTACAGACCGGTCGCCCTTACATCTGTGGTAATGAAGTCTTTTGAGCGCCTGCTCCTGGCACACCTCAAAGCCATCACAGACCCTCTCCTGGACCCCCTTCAGTTTGCCTACAGAGCCAACAGGTCTGTGGACGACGCAGTTAACATGGCCCTCCACTTCACCCTACAGCATGTGGACGCCCCAGCATCCTACGCCAGGATCCTGTTTGTGGACTTCAGCTCTGCCTTCAACACCATCATCCCTGCCCTGCTTCAGGACAAGCTCTTCCAGCTGAACGTGCCCTACTCCACCTGCAGGTGGATCACAGACTTCCTCTCTGACAGGAAGCAGTGCGTTAAGCCGG
>NW_027423033.1:615000-617500 GCF_048934315.1 Petromyzon marinus
ATGCATGTGCAGTCAAAAAATTGAATATTTTTCACGGATAGACCCCGTGAAACGCTAGAAATTGGCGGGGATGTGTCTCTTGTGGCTCACGGGGCTGTTAGGGTGGCACAGAAATCCCTCGGAATGGGAAAAAACGGGTCATTTTCGTGTCGCCACATTGCATGCGAACCGCATGAAACTTCCAGAGGCATTTGCAGCAGGAATGCATGTGCACTCAAAAAATGTGATATTTTTCACGGAGAGACCCCGTGAAACGCTAGAAGTGGGCGGGGATGTCTCTCTTGTGGCTCACGGGGCTGTTAGGGTGGCACAGAAATCCCTCGGAATGGGAAAACGGGTCATTTTCGTGTCGCCACATTGCATACGAACCGCATGAAACTTCCAGAGGCATTTGCAGCAGGAATGCATGTGCACTCAAAAAAGTGAATATTTCTCACGGATAGACCCCGTGATACGCTAGAAATTGGCGGGGATGTCTCTCTTGTGGCTCACGGGGCTGTTAGGGTGGCACAGAAATCCCTCGGAATGGGAAAACGGGTCATTTTCGTGTCGCCACATTGCATGCGAACCGCATGCAACTTCCAGAGGCATTTGCAGCAGAAATGCATGTGCAGTCAAAAAAAAATTGATATTTTTCACGGATAGACCCCGTGAAACGCTAGAAATTGGCGGGGATGTGTCTCTTGTGGCTCACGGGGCTGTTCGGGTCGCACAGAAATCCCTGGGAATGGGAAAACGGGTCATTTTCGTGTTGCCACATTGCGTACGAACCGCATGAAACTTCCAGAGGCATTTGCAGCAGGAATGCATGTGCACTCAAAAACTTCTATATGTTTCACGGATAGACCCCGTGAAACGCTAGAAATTGGCGGGGATGTGTCTCTTGTGGCTCACGGGGCTGTTAGGGTGGCACAGAACTCCCTCGGAATGGGAAAAGGGGTCATTTTCGTGTTGCCACATTGCATAGGAACGCCATGAAACTTCCAGAGGCATTTGCAGCAGAAAGGCACGTGCTCTCAAAAATTTTAATATTTTTCACGCATAGACCCCGTCAAACGCTAGAAGTTGGCGGGGATGTCTCTCTTGTGGCTCACGGGGCTGTTAGGGTCGCACAGAAATGCCTCGGAATGGGAAAACGGGTCATTTTTGTGTGGCCACATTGCATAGGAACGGCATGAAACTTCCAGAGGCATTTGCAGCAGGAATGCATGTGCACTCAAAAACGTCTATATTTTTCACGGATAGACCCCGTGAAACGCTATAAATTGGCGGGGATGTCTCTCTTGTGGCTCACGGGCGCTGTTAGTTAGGGTCGCACAGAAATCCCTCGGAATGGGAAAAGGGGTCATTTTCGTGTTGCCACATTGCGTACGAACGGCATGAAACTTCCAGAGGCATCTGCAGCAGAAATGCATGTGCACTCAAAAACGTCTATATTTTTCACGGATAGACCCCGTGAAACGCTAGAAATTGGCGGGGATGTGTCTCTTGTGGCTCACGGGGCTGTTAGGGTCGCACAGAAATCCCTCGGAATGGGAAAACGGGTCATTTTCGTGTTGCCACAATTGGCATACGAACGGCATGAAACTTCCAGAGGCATTTGCAGCAGAAATGCATGTGCACTCAAAAACGTGAATATTTTTTCACGGATAGACCCCGTCAAACGCTCGAATTTGGCGGGGATGTTTCTCTTGTGGGTCACGGGGCTGTTCGGCTCGCACAGAACTCCCTTGGTCCACCTGATTCGTGCATACAGGCAGCAACTAAAACTCTGTAAACCTGCTGTGAGGACATCTAAACAGTGGACCAGTGAGGCTGTGGAAGATTTGCGGGCGTGCTTAGACTGTACTGACTGGGATATGTTCACGACTGCTACCAATAGTCTGGATGAACTCACAGAGGCTGTGTACATCAGCTTCTGTGAGGACTGCTGTATCCCAACACGTACCAGGGTGAACTTTAACAACAACAAGCCCTGGTTCTCAGCAAAGCTCAAAAGGTTGAGGTTGGAGAAGGAGGAAGCGTTTAGGAGTGGGGATAGAGACAGATTCAAGGAGTCGAAGAACAGGTTTAGCAAAGCGGTGAGAGAGGCTAAACGACTGTACTCAGAGACACTAAAACACCAGTTCTCTACTAACGACGCTGCTTCTGTCTGCCAAAGGGCTCAGGCACATCACCAACTACAAACCCAGAGCGCCCCACACCACTAACGACTCCCGCCTAGCCAACGACCTGAACGAGTTCTACCGTAGATTTGAAAGACAATTGGACTGTCCTGAACCACCCCTTCCCACCCAAGAGGCCCCATCCCCCACCCATACTACAGAAACGACTCTCTCCTTTCAGGAGGGAGAAGTTAATGGGCTTTTCAAGAGGCAGAATCCACGCAAAGCAGCCGGGCCGGACTCTGTCTCTCCAGCCACCCTCAGGCACTGCGCTGACCAGCTGTCTCCGGTGTTCACCAACATCTTTAACACCTCCCTGGAGACATGCCATGTAC
>NW_027423033.1:627500-630000 GCF_048934315.1 Petromyzon marinus
ATGTCTCTCTTGTGGCTCACGGGGCTGTTAGGGTGGCACAGAAATCCCTCGGAATGGGAAAACGGGTCATTTTCGTGTCGCCACATTGCATGCGAACCGCATGCAACTTCCAGAGGCATTTGCAGCAGAAATGCATGTGCAGTCAAAAAAAAATTGATATTTTTCACGGATAGACCCCGTGAAACGCTAGAAATTGGCGGGGATGTGTCTCTTGTGGCTCACGGGGCTGTTCGGGTCGCACAGAAATCCCTGGGAATGGGAAAACGGGTCATTTTCGTGTTGCCACATTGCGTACGAACCGCATGAAACTTCCAGAGGCATTTGCAGCAGGAATGCATGTGCACTCAAAAACTTCTATATGTTTCACGGATAGACCCCGTGAAACGCTAGAAATTGGCGGGGATGTGTCTCTTGTGGCTCACGGGGCTGTTAGGGTGGCACAGAACTCCCTCGGAATGGGAAAAGGGGTCATTTTCGTGTTGCCACATTGCATAGGAACGCCATGAAACTTCCAGAGGCATTTGCAGCAGAAAGGCACGTGCACTCAAAAATTTTAATATTTTTCACGCATAGACCCCGTCAAACGCTAGAAGTTGGCGGGGATGTCTCTCTTGTGGCTCACGGGGCTGTTAGGGTCGCACAGAAATGCCTCGGAATGGGAAAACGGGTCATTTTTGTGTGGCCACATTGCATAGGAACGGCATGAAACTTCCAGAGGCATTTGCAGCAGGAATGCATGTGCACTCAAAAACGTCTATATTTTTCACGGATAGACCCCGTGAAACGCTATAAATTGGCGGGGATGTCTCTCTTGTGGCTCACGGGCGTTGTTAGTTAGGGTCGCACAGAAATCCCTCGGAATGGGAAAAGGGGTCATTTTCGTGTTGCCACATTGCGTACGAACGGCATGAAACTTCCAGAGGCATCTGCAGCAGAAATGCATGTGCACTCAAAAACGTCTATATTTTTCACGGATAGACCCCGTGAAACGCTAGAAATTGGCGGGGATGTGTCTCTTGTGGCTCACGGGGCTGTTAGGGTCGCACAGAAATCCCTCGGAATGGGAAAACGGGTCATTTTCGTGTTGCCACAATTGGCATACGAACGGCATGAAACTTCCAGAGGCATTTGCAGCAGAAATGCATGTGCACTCAAAAACGTGAATATTTTTTCACGGATAGACCCCGTCAAACGCTCGAATTTGGCGGGGATGTTTCTCTTGTGGGTCACGGGGCTGTTCGGCTCGCACAGAACTCCCTTGGTCCACCTGATTCGTGCATACAGGCAGCAACTAAAACTCTGTAAACCTGCTGTGAGGACATCTAAACAGTGGACCAGTGAGGCTGTGGAAGATTTGCGGGCGTGCTTAGACTGTACTGACTGGGATATGTTCACGACTGCTACCAATAGTCTGGATGAACTCACAGAGGCTGTGTACATCAGCTTCTGTGAGGACTGCTGTATCCCAACACGTACCAGGGTGAACTTTAACAACAACAAGCCCTGGTTCTCAGCAAAGCTCAAAAGGTTGAGGTTGGAGAAGGAGGAAGCGTTTAGGAGTGGGGATAGAGACAGATTCAAGGAGTCGAAGAACAGGTTTAGCAAAGCGGTGAGAGAGGCTAAACGACTGTACTCAGAGACACTAAAACACCAGTTCTCTACTAACGACGCTGCTTCTGTCTGCCAAAGGGCTCAGGCACATCACCAACTACAAACCCAGAGCGCCCCACACCACTAACGACTCCCGCCTAGCCAACGACCTGAACGAGTTCTACCGTAGATTTGAAAGACAATTGGACTGTCCTGAACCACCCCTTCCCACCCAAGAGGCCCCATCCCCCACCCATACTACAGAAACGACTCTCTCCTTTCAGGAGGGAGAAGTTAATGGGCTTTTCAAGAGGCAGAATCCACGCAAAGCAGCCGGGCCGGACTCTGTCTCTCCAGCCACCCTCAGGCACTGCGCTGACCAGCTGTCTCCGGTGTTCACCAACATCTTTAACACCTCCCTGGAGACATGCCATGTACCAGCCTGTCTCAAGTCCTCCACCATCATCGCTGTGCCCAAAAAGCTAAGGCCAACAGGACTAAATGATTACAGACCGGTCGCCCTTACATCTGTGGTAATGAAGTCTTTTGAGCGCCTGCTCCTGGCACACCTCAAAGCCATCACAGACCCTCTCCTGGACCCCCTTCAGTTTGCCTACAGAGCCAACAGGTCTGTGGACGACGCAGTTAACATGGCCCTCCACTTCACCCTACAGCATGTGGACGCCCCAGCATCCTACGCCAGGATCCTGTTTGTGGACTTCAGCTCTGCCTTCAACACCATCATCCCTGCCCTGCTTCAGGACAAGCTCTTCCAGCTGAACGTGCCCTACTCCACCTGCAGGTGGATCACAGACTTCCTCTCTGACAGGAAGCAGTGCGTTAAGCCGGGAACAGAAGTCTCTGACTCCAGGTCCATCAGCACGGGAACTCCTCAGGGCTGCGTCCTTTG
>NW_027423033.1:640000-642500 GCF_048934315.1 Petromyzon marinus
TCTCTTGTGGCTCACGGGGCTGTTAGGGTGGCACAGAAATCCCTCGGAATGGGAAAAAACGGGTCATTTTCGTGTCGCCACATTGCATGCGAACCGCATGAAACTTCCAGAGGCATTTGCAGCAGGAATGCATGTGCACTCAAAAAATGTGATATTTTTCACGGAGAGACCCCGTGAAACGCTAGAAGTGGGCGGGGATGTCTCTCTTGTGGCTCACGGGGCTGTTAGGGTGGCACAGAAATCCCTCGGAATGGGAAAACGGGTCATTTTCGTGTCGCCACATTGCATACGAACCGCATGAAACTTCCAGAGGCATTTGCAGCAGGAATGCATGTGCACTCAAAAAAGTGAATATTTCTCACGGATAGACCCCGTGATACGCTAGAAATTGGCGGGGATGTCTCTCTTGTGGCTCACGGGGCTGTTAGGGTGGCACAGAAATCCCTCGGAATGGGAAAACGGGTCATTTTCGTGTCGCCACATTGCATGCGAACCGCATGCAACTTCCAGAGGCATTTGCAGCAGAAATGCATGTGCAGTCAAAAAAAATTTGATATTTTTCACGGATAGACCCCGTGAAACGCTAGAAATTGGCGGGGATGTGTCTCTTGTGCTCACGGGGCTGTTCGGGTCGCACAGAAATCCCTGGGAATGGGAAAACGGGTCATTTTCGTGTTGCCACATTGCGTACGAACCGCATGAAACTTCCAGAGGCATTTGCAGCAGGAATGCATGTGCACTCAAAAACTTCTATATGTTTCACGGATAGACCCCGTGAAACGCTAGAAATTGGCGGGGATGTGTCTCTTGTGGCTCACGGGGCTGTTAGGGTGGCACAGAACTCCCTCGGAATGGGAAAAGGGGTCATTTTCGTGTTGCCACATTGCATAGGAACGCCATGAAACTTCCAGAGGCATTTGCAGCAGAAAGGCACGTGCACTCAAAAATTTTAATATTTTTCACGCATAGACCCCGTCAAACGCTAGAAGTTGGCGGGGATGTCTCTCTTGTGGTTCACGGGGCTGTTAGGGTCGCACAGAAATGCCTCGGAATGGGAAAACGGGTCATTTTTGTGTGGCCACATTGCATAGGAACGGCATGAAACTTCCAGAGGCATTTGCAGCAGGAATGCATGTGCACTCAAAAACGTCTATATTTTTCACGGATAGACCCCGTGAAACGCTATAAATTGGCGGGGATGTCTCTCTTGTGGCTCACGGGCGCTGTTAGTTAGGGTCGCACAGAAATCCCTCGGAATGGGAAAAGGGGTCATTTTCGTGTTGCCACATTGCGTACGAACGGCATGAAACTTCCAGAGGCATCTGCAGCAGAAATGCATGTGCACTCAAAAACGTCTATATTTTTCACGGATAGACCCCGTGAAACGCTAGAAATTGGCGGGGATGTGTCTCTTGTGGCTCACGGGGCTGTTAGGGTCGCACAGAAATCCCTCGGAATGGGAAAACGGGTCATTTTCGTGTTGCCACAATTGGCATACGAACGGCATGAAACTTCCAGAGGCATTTGCAGCAGAAATGCATGTGCACTCAAAAACGTGAATATTTTTTCACGGATAGACCCCGTCAAACGCTCGAATTTGGCGGGGATGTTTCTCTTGTGGGTCACGGGGCTGTTCGGCTCGCACAGAACTCCCTTGGTCCACCTGATTCGTGCATACAGGCAGCAACTAAAACTCTGTAAACCTGCTGTGAGGACATCTAAACAGTGGACCAGTGAGGCTGTGGAAGATTTGCGGGCGTGCTTAGACTGTACTGACTGGGATATGTTCACGACTGCTACCAATAGTCTGGATGAACTCACAGAGGCTGTGTACATCAGCTTCTGTGAGGACTGCTGTATCCCAACACGTACCAGGGTGAACTTTAACAACAACAAGCCCTGGTTCTCAGCAAAGCTCAAAAGGTTGAGGTTGGAGAAGGAGGAAGCGTTTAGGAGTGGGGATAGAGACAGATTCAAGGAGTCGAAGAACAGGTTTAGCAAAGCGGTGAGAGAGGCTAAACGACTGTACTCAGAGACACTAAAACACCAGTTCTCTACTAACGACGCTGCTTCTGTCTGCCAAAGGGCTCAGGCACATCACCAACTACAAACCCAGAGCGCCCCACACCACTAACAACTCCCGCCTAGCCAACGACCTGAACGAGTTCTACCGTAGATTTGAAAGACAATTGGACTGTCCTGAACCACCCCTTCCCACCCAAGAGGCCCCATCCCCCACCCATACTACAGAAACGACTCTCTCCTTTCAGGAGGGAGAAGTTAATGGGCTTTTCAAGAGGCAGAATCCACGCAAAGCAGCCGGGCCGGACTCTGTCTCTCCAGCCACCCTCAGGCACTGCGCTGACCAGCTGTCTCCGGTGTTCACCAACATCTTTAACACCTCCCTGGAGACATGCCATGTACCAGCCTGTCTCAAGTCCTCCACCATCATCGCTGTGCCCAAAAAGCTAAGGCCAACAGGACTAAATGATTACAGACC
>NW_027423033.1:652500-655000 GCF_048934315.1 Petromyzon marinus
CGGGGATGTGTCTCTTGTGGCTCACGGGGCTGTTAGGGTGGCACAGAAATCCCTCGGAATGGGAAAACGGGTCATTTTCGTGTTGCCACATTGCATGCGAACGGCATGAAACTTCCAGAGGCATTTGCAGCAGGAATGCATGTGCAGTCAAAAAAGTGAATATTTTTCACGGATAGACCCCGTGAAACGCTAGAAATTGGCGGCGATGTCTCTCTTGTGGCTCACGGGGCTGTTAGGGTGGCACAGAAATCCCTCGGAATGGGAAAACGGGTCATTTTCGTGTCGCCACATTGCATGCGAACCGCATGAAACTTCCAGAGGCATTTGCAGCAGAAATGCATGTGCAGTCAAAAAATTGAATATTTTTCACGGATAGACCCCGTGAAACGCTAGAAATTGGCGGGGATGTGTCTCTTGTGGCTCACGGGGCTGTTAGGGTGGCACAGAAATCCCTCGGAATGGGAAAAAACGGGTCATTTTCGTGTCGCCACATTGCATGCGAACCGCATGAAACTTCCAGAGGCATTTGCAGCAGGAATGCATGTGCACTCAAAAAATGTGATATTTTTTCACGGAGAGACCCCGTGAAACGCTAGAAGTGGGCGGGGATGTCTCTCTTGTGGCTCACGGGGCTGTTAGGGTGGCACAGAAATCCCTCGGAATGGGAAAACGGGTCATTTTCGTGTCGCCACATTGCATACGAACCGCATGAAACTTCCAGAGGCATTTGCAGCAGGAATGCATGTGCACTCAAAAAAGTGAATATTTCTGACGGATAGACCCCGTGATACGCTAGAAATTGGCGGGGATGTCTCTCTTGTGGCTCACGGGGCTGTTAGGGTGGCACAGAAATCCCTCGGAATGGGAAAACGGGTCATTTTCGTGTCGCCACATTGCATGCGAACCGCATGCAACTTCCAGAGGCATTTGCAGCAGAAATGCATGTGCAGTCAAAAAAAAATTGATATTTTTCACGGATAGACCCCGTGAAACGCTAGAAATTGGCGGGGATGTGTCTCTTGTGGCTCACGGGGCTGTTCGGGTCGCACAGAAATCCCTGGGAATGGGAAAACGGGTCATTTTCGTGTTGCCACATTGCGTACGAACCGCATGAAACTTCCAGAGGCATTTGCAGCAGGAATGCATGTGCACTCAAAAACTTCTATATGTTTCACGGATAGACCCCGTGAAACGCTAGAAATTGGCGGGGATGTGTCTCTTGTGGCTCACGGGGCTGTTAGGGTGGCACAGAACTCCCTCGGAATGGGAAAAGGGGTCATTTTCGTGTTGCCACATTGCATAGGAACGCCATGAAACTTCCAGAGGCATTTGCAGCAGAAAGGCACGTGCACTCAAAAATTTTAATATTTTTCACGCATAGACCCCGTCAAACGCTAGAAGTTGGCGGGGATGTCTCTCTTGTGGCTCACGGGGCTGTTAGGGTCGCACAGAAATGCCTCGGAATGGGAAAACGGGTCATTTTTGTGTGGCCACATTGCATAGGAACGGCATGAAACTTCCAGAGGCATTTGCAGCAGGAATGCATGTGCACTCAAAAACGTCTATATTTTTCACGGATAGACCCCGTGAAACGCTATAAATTGGCGGGGATGTCTCTCTTGTGGCTCACGGGCGCTGTTAGTTAGGGTCGCACAGAAATCCCTCGGAATGGGAAAAGGGGTCATTTTCGTGTTGCCACATTGCGTACGAACGGCATGAAACTTCCAGAGGCATCTGCAGCAGAAATGCATGTGCACTCAAAAACGTCTATATTTTTCACGGATAGACCCCGTGAAACGCTAGAAATTGGCGGGGATGTGTCTCTTGTGGCTCACGGGGCTGTTAGGGTCGCACAGAAATCCCTCGGAATGGGAAAACGGGTCATTTTCGTGTTGCCACAATTGGCATACGAACGGCATGAAACTTCCAGAGGCATTTGCAGCAGAAATGCATGTGCACTCAAAAACGTGAATATTTTTTCACGGATAGACCCCGTCAAACGCTCGAATTTGGCGGGGATGTTTCTCTTGTGGGTCACGGGGCTGTTCGGCTCGCACAGAACTCCCTTGGTCCACCTGATTCGTGCATACAGGCAGCAACTAAAACTCTGTAAACCTGCTGTGAGGACATCTAAACAGTGGACCAGTGAGGCTGTGGAAGATTTGCGGGCGTGCTTAGACTGTACTGACTGGGATATGTTCACGACTGCTACCAATAGTCTGGATGAACTCACAGAGGCTGTGTACATCAGCTTCTGTGAGGACTGCTGTATCCCAACACGTACCAGGGTGAACTTTAACAACAACAAGCCCTGGTTCTCAGCAAAGCTCAAAAGGTTGAGGTTGGAGAAGGAGGAAGCGTTTAGGAGTGGGGATAGAGACAGATTCAAGGAGTCAAAGAACAGGTTTAGCAAAGCGGTGAGAGAGGCTAAACGACTGTACTCAGAGACACTAAAACACCAGTTCTCTACTAACGACGCTGCTTCTGTCTGCCAAAGGGC
>NW_027423033.1:685000-690000 GCF_048934315.1 Petromyzon marinus
TCTTGGAAAATAACAAAATCTAAAAGAAAAATCTTCTTTGTGGAAAATAGTAAAAAAAAAAAAAACCAAGTCTTCACCTTGGAAAATAACAAAATCTAATCTAAAACATCTTAAATAAAGCTTGTCTGTAGTCTTCTTTGTAGGCAGAAAATAGTACGTTACAGGACTCTCAAACTGATGTATTCCAAAAATAAAGAATTAAAATAACAAAGTCTAATCTATATAAGCGCTCTTGAATAAAGCAGTGTAAAAAAAAAAAAAAAAAAAATAGCAATATAAAAAAAAACCAAGTCTTCGTCTTGGAAAATAACAAAATCTAAAAGAAAAATCTTCTTTGTGGAAAATAGTAAAATAAAAAAACCAAGTCTTCACCTTGGAAAATAACAAAATCTAATCTAAAACATCTTAAATAAAGCTTGTCTGTAGTCTTCTTTGTAGGCAGAAAATAGTACGTTACAGGACTCTCAAACTGATGTATTCCAAAAATAAAGAATTAAAATAACAAAGTCTAATCTATATAAGCGCTCTTGAATAAAGCAGTGTAAAAAAAAAAAAGCAATATAAAAAAAACCAAGTCTTCGTCTTGGAAAATAACAAAATCTAAAAGAAAAATCTTCTTTGTGGAAAATAGTAAAATAAAAAAACCAAGTCTTCACCTTGGAAAATAACAAAATCTAATCTAAAACATCTTAAATAAAGCTTGTCTGTAGTCTTCTTTGTAGGCAGAAAATAGTACGTTACAGGACTCTCAAACTGATGTAGTCCAAAAATAAAGAATTAAAATAACAAAGTCTAATCTATATAAGTGCTCTTGAATAGGCTTCGTGTAAAAAAATAGCAATAAAAAAATACCAAGTCTTCGTCTTGGAAAATAACAAAATCTAAAAGAAAAGTCTTCTTTGTGGAAAAAAGTAAAATAAAAAACCAAGACTTCACCTTGGAAAATAACAAAATCTAATCTAAAACATCTTAAATAAAGCTGGTTTGTAGTCTTCTCTCGAACTGATGTAGTGCAAAAATAAAGAATTAAAATAACAAAGTCTAATCTATATAAGTGCTCTTGAATAAAGCTTCCTGTAAAAAATAGCAAAAAAATACCAAGTCTTCGTCTTGGAAAATAACAAAATCTAAAAGAAAAGAAAAGTCTTCTTTGTGGAAAATAGTAAAATAAAAAAAATAAAAAACCAAGACTTCACCTTGGAAAATAACAAAATCTAATCTAAAACATCTTAAATAAAGCTTATTTCTAATCTTCTTTGTAGGCAGAAAATAGTAAGTTACAGGACTCTCGAACTGATGTAGTCCAAAAATAAAGAATTAAAATAACAAAGTCTAATCTATATAATTGCTCTTGAATAAGCTTCGTGTAAAAAATAGCAATATAATAAAAATACCAAGTCTTCGTCTTGGAAAATAACAAAATCTAAAAGAAAGGTCTTCTTTATGGAAAATAGTAAAATAAGAATACCAAGACTTCACCTTGGAAAATAACAAAACCATCTTGAAAAAAGCTTATTTTTAATCTTCTTTGTAGGCAGAAAATAGTAAGGCGAAAATAAAGTCCCCTCTAAGCTCTAAAGTAACAAATACGACGTGTTAAAAAAAAAAACTAACAATAAAAAAAAGAACCAAGACTCCGTCTTGGAAAATAACAATCTAAATTGTGGAAAATAGTAAAATGAAATAAAAACCGACTTCACCTTCGAAAATAACAAAATCAATCTAAAACAAATGACATCTTAAAACAAAACTATTATTTGTTTCGGAGGTTGTCTATGACTGTTCATAGACCGCATAATTTCCACAGAACATTCTCAGAATATCAAGAGAGAAAAGCAGCGTTCTGCGGGAAATCATCTTGGCCAGTGATGTCGTTCTGGGTTTGGTCAGGCCCAGGGAGGTAAGTACCTCGTTATTCTCAAGGGGCCACTTTCCTCTTGCCCCAACCGGGAATCCAAAGAATGTGACCTTGCTAGCCTTCGTCAGCACTTTGACTTGATCACCAAGAGGGGTATAGTACGAAACTTTGTGCGAGGCAGCATCTGACAAGGTATTCTTTGAAAGCTCAAAACGGACGGTGACATCGATCACAACCGCCTCCTCATCTTTTGCAAACACGAGGTCAGGCTTTCTCATCTCTCCCGTCTCGGATATGAACCGTGGCTCTTTGTATACAGACCAGCCCAATCTAGCCGCTTCGTCTGCCAGAATGTTACTGATCTTGTTATGTCGCGCAATTCTTGCTTTCTGTACTGCAGGACATTGACCGAGAATGTGCGAAAGGGACTCGAGTCTGGCAGAGCATTTCCTGCAGGAACGTAAGGCCCCATCTCTGCCTCTGTTCAAGCTTTCTCTTGTTGGGTAAATATTTGCCCTTAGTTGTAGTGCTGCGATAAAGAAGCATTGTTTAAAGCCGCACCATGGCCTCAACCAAGCATTACTGATTCTATCATGCGCAAAGTTTACAATGCCCCTTCCTTGAACCGGCTTTTCGCACCATCTCTGAAATTCATGCTCCCTCCAATCGCAGGGTCTCGGATATACAGGTTCTTTTGACACCGAGTCCCTGAGAACGAATGTTGGGATTGCATCACTGTCACCCCCTGCTCGTACCCACAAATTACGGTATTCTTCCTCCATACCCTGCGAGGACACAATATTACGGGTGATAGCATCGGACGAGTTTGCTATACGTTGCAGCCTTCTAACTTGAACCGAAGGGATTGTTTTTTCCAGTTTCAAGATGGCAAGGCCTCCGTCTCGGGCTCTGGCATATAACAGTCCATCACAAGTTGAAGCGGGAAGGTGGAGCCATCCTTTTACCGCCTTTCTAATCTCTTGGTCCAACCCACGGAGAGTTGATTGCTTGCAGTCCGAGTGGTCTGCAGGATATAACAATCTGGGTAGGGCATAGGCATTGAGTAGTTCAACCTTCTGAGTTGGCTTCAGAGGCGCCTCATCGATTTTCGAGATCCATGTCTTTAGCTGACAATGTAGATCAGGCTGTATAGTGCCAGTCCAAGGGCCAATTTTTAGACCAAGGTATTTCGTTGATTCATCAGGTTGGATCATATGGACATCTTTATTTTTGATAGTCCATGGGTCGCAGTTGTTCACCGTATATTAATCTTTGGTTGGGCTTATCATGAAGCCCTGGCACTTTCTGGCCTGAACCTCCAATCCCGATAGCCCACAAAATGATTCCAAGATCGCTAGATTGGCGGCCATACCAACCCAAGATTCGCTCACCAACACCAAATCATCAGCAAACGCAAGAGCTGTCACGTGGTCGGTATCAATGGAGTACCCAACTCCGTGTGACTCTAGGGTGCATATCAAAGGGTCCATGGCAAGATTGAAGAGCAGGGGTGACATGGGGTCACCCTGTTTGACACCAACACGTATGCTAATTTCTCGAGTCGACTCGCCATTGCTTTTGAACGAGGTCGTACACCGATCGTAGGCGTTCTGGATGATGCCCACCACGTGTTCATCTACTTTCTTGTGCCTTAACACCCATAAAATATGAGCATGCGAAACCGAGTCAAAAGCTTTCGCTATGTCGATAAACATGACAGCCAACGGCCTGTGCAATTTCTTAGCATGTCTCATAAGGTCCTGTAGCACCTTAAGATTTTCAGAGCAGCCAGATGCCGCTATAAAACCACGCTGCCTTGGGTTTAAGGGACAAGCACGAGCAAGACGTGCAGTCATTATTCTGGAAAATAATCTCAGAATCATTGAACCGATTGTTATTGGTCTCCAGTTCCCCAATTCTTTCAGCTTTTCATCGTCCATAACCTTAGGAATAAGAATCGTCCTATTCTTTTTCAACTCTTTGGGAATAATTCCTGTAATCATCCATGCATTAAATAGGGCTGTCAGTGTCCGACCCTCGGGGTCGGCAGCACAGATTGCAGCCCTTGTTAGGCCATCTGGCCCAGCTGCTGACGTTGGTTTAATGGCCCGTATGGCAGTCTGAACTTCCTCCACCGAAATTAGGGGCTCAAAGTATTCGTTATTTGCAACACCTGATGACTTAAATTGGCCCAGGCCATTGAATGGCAACACCTTCTCCCATTTTTCGCAGTAAAAACGATATACATCTGCGTTCGGGATTCGGCATTCATGACGTTCAGTGCCATCCAGGACTAAGGACGCAAGAAGAGAGCGGTTCTTAAAGAAGAGCTTCTGGTGCTTCATGAAGCTTCCTCGTTTTTCCGCTCTCTTCTTCATCCAAGATCGTGTGGGTAATATCCTGGGTTTAATAATGTCGTTCTCGGGTTTTGAACGTTTGCCTTTGTTTTTCACCAATCTCATCGGACAAAGCATCAATGCTGTGGCAGTTTCTACGAGGGCATCATGTTGGCCCTCGCCGTTAAGCCAAGCCTTTATTGCCTCCATTGCAGGCTTTTCCAGGGTCCCAGAATTCTCATTCGTAAGCCGCTCAGCTGCTTGAGCGAGTATGGATGAAGTCCCCGTTGTTACATTTGGTGGGGGAGACAATGTCTCAAGAGGCCTAGAAGAAAAATGTAAGCTGTCTGACATGGGGGCCCCTGTCTTTTTACTTAGGTCCCGTCTCTTGTCAGAGACTTGCTTGTTGGTCTTAGTCCCAAGCGCTTCAGCAATGATCTTATTGATATTCTTTTTCCCCTGAAACTGCAACTCTAGAAGGGCCAGCTGTTCTACTTCCTTCAAAGACCAGCAGCTACGGTGTACCCCTCTCTGCGAGGTACCCTTTATACCATCTTTAATCCTTTCCTCATTACGGGTGACTGGGTGAGCATGCCTCTTGTGCTGCGAAAGGCCACTTAGAGTTGCAAAGCGTGCCTGGCAACATTCACAGACCATTGGTAAGCTTTCCTCAGTTAACTTTATTCCCCCACATTTGGGGGCATGACAGGCAATCGATCGGTGGTTTGAGTTGGTTTTGTCACATTTAGCGCACTTAAACACCAGAGGAATGTCTCTGTGTTTGATGTTAAAATGTGCAACAAGTT
>NW_027423033.1:697500-700000 GCF_048934315.1 Petromyzon marinus
ACTCAAAAAATGTGATATTTTTCACGGAGAGACCCCGTGAAACGCTAGAAGTGGGCGGGGATGTCTCTCTTGTGGCTCACGGGGCTGTTAGGGTGGCACAGAAATCCCTCGGAATGGGAAAACGGGTCATTTTCGTGTCGCCACATTGCATACGAACCGCATGAAACTTCCAGAGGCATTTGCAGCAGGAATGCATGTGCACTCAAAAAAGTGAATATTTCTCACGGATAGACCCCGTGATACGCTAGAAATTGGCGGGGATGTCTCTCTTGTGGCTCACGGGGCTGTTAGGGTGGCACAGAAATCCCTCGGAATGGGAAAACGGGTCATTTTCGTGTCGCCACATTGCATGCGAACCGCATGCAACTTCCAGAGGCATTTGCAGCAGAAATGCATGTGCAGTCAAAAAAATTGATATTTTTCACGGATAGACCCCGTGAAACGCTAGAAATTGGCGGGGATGTGTCTCTTGTGGCTCACGGGGCTGTTCGGGTCGCACAGAAATCCCTGGGAATGGGAAAACGGGTCATTTTCGTGTTGCCACATTGCGTACGAACCGCATGAAACTTCCAGAGGCATTTGCAGCAGGAATGCATGTGCACTCAAAAACTTCTATATGTTTCACGGATAGACCCCGTGAAACGCTAGAAATTGGCGGGGATGTGTCTCTTGTGGCTCACGGGGCTGTTAGGGTGGCACAGAACTCCCTCGGAATGGGAAAAGGGGTCATTTTCGTGTTGCCACATTGCATAGGAACGCCATGAAACTTCCAGAGGCATTTGCAGCAGAAAGGCACGTGCACTCAAAAATTTTAATATTTTTCACGCATAGACCCCGTCAAACGCTAGAAGTTGGCGGGGATGTCTCTCTTGTGGCTCACGGGGCTGTTAGGGTCGCACAGAAATGCCTCGGAATGGGAAAACGGGTCATTTTTGTGTGGCCACATTGCATAGGAACGGCATGAAACTTCCAGAGGCATTTGCAGCAGGAATGCATGTGCACTCAAAAACGTCTATATTTTTCACGGATAGACCCCGTGAAACGCTATAAATTGGCGGGGATGTCTCTCTTGTGGCTCACGGGCGCTGTTAGTTAGGGTCGCACAGAAATCCCTCGGAATGGGAAAAGGGGTCATTTTCGTGTTGCCACATTGCGTACGAACGGCATGAAACTTCCAGAGGCATCTGCAGCAGAAATGCATGTGCACTCAAAAACGTCTATATTTTTCACGGATAGACCCCGTGAAACGCTAGAAATTGGCGGGGATGTGTCTCTTGTGGCTCACGGGGCTGTTAGGGTCGCACAGAAATCCCTCGGAATGGGAAAACGGGTCATTTTCGTGTTTGCCACAATTGGCATACGAACGGCATGAAACTTCCAGAAGCATTTGCAGCAGAAATGCATGTGCACTCAAAAACGTGAATATTTTTTCACGGATAGACCCCGTCAAACGCTCGAATTTGGCGGGGATGTTTCTCTTGTGGGTCACGGGGCTGTTCGGCTCGCACAGAACTCCCTTGGTCCACCTGATTCGTGCATACAGGCAGCAACTAAAACTCTGTAAACCTGCTGTGAGGACATCTAAACAGTGGACCAGTGAGGCTGTGGAAGATTTGCGGGCGTGCTTAGACTGTACTGACTGGGATATGTTCACGACTGCTACCAATAGTCTGGATGAACTCACAGAGGCTGTGTACATCAGCTTCTGTGAGGACTGCTGTATCCCAACACGTACCAGGGTGAACTTTAACAACAACAAGCCCTGGTTCTCAGCAAAGCTCAAAAGGTTGAGGTTGGAGAAGGAGGAAGCGTTTAGGAGTGGGGATAGAGACAGATTCAAGGAGTCGAAGAACAGGTTTAGCAAAGCGGTGAGAGAGGCTAAACGACTGTACTCAGAGACACTAAAACACCAGTTCTCTACTAACGACGCTGCTTCTGTCTGCCAAAGGGCTCAGGCACATCACCAACTACAAACCCAGAGCGCCCCACACCACTAACGACTCCCGCCTAGCCAACGACCTGAACGAGTTCTACCGTAGATTTGAAAGACAATTGGACTGTCCTGAACCACCCCTTCCCACCCAAGAGGCCCCATCCCCCACCCATACTACAGAAACGACTCTCTCCTTTCAGGAGGGAGAAGTTAATGGGCTTTTCAAGAGGCAGAATCCACGCAAAGCAGCCGGGCCGGACTCTGTCTCTCCAGCCACCCTCAGGCACTGCGCTGACCAGCTGTCTCCGGTGTTCACCAACATCTTTAACACCTCCCTGGAGACATGCCATGTACCAGCCTGTCTCAAGTCCTCCACCATCATCGCTGTGCCCAAAAAGCTAAGGCCAACAGGACTAAATGATTACAGACCGGTCGCCCTTACATCTGTGGTAATGAAGTATTTTGAGCGCCTGCTCCTGGCACACCTCAAAGCCATCACAGACCCTCTCCTGGACCCCCTTCAGTTTGCCTACAGAGCCAACAGGTCTGTGGACGACGCAGTTAACA
>NW_027423033.1:710000-712500 GCF_048934315.1 Petromyzon marinus
GGCTCACGGGGCTGTTCGGGTCGCACAGAAATCCCTGGGAATGGGAAAACGGGTCATTTTCGTGTTGCCACATTGCGTACGAACCGCATGAAACTTCCAGAGGCATTTGCAGCAGGAATGCATGTGCACTCAAAAAATTCTATATGTTTCACTGATAGACCCCGTGAAACGCTAGAAATTGGCGGGGATGTGTCTCTTGTGGCTCACGGGGCTGTTAGGGTGGCACAGAACTCCCTCGGAATGGGAAAAGGGGTCATTTTCGTGTTGCCACATTGCATAGGAACGCCATGAAACTTCCAGAGGCATTTGCAGCAGAAAGGCACGTGCACTCAAAAATTTTAATATTTTTCACGCATAGACCCCGTCAAACGCTAGAAGTTGGCGGGGATGTCTCTCTTGTGGCTCACGGGGCTGTTAGGGTCGCACAGAAATGCCTCGGAATGGGAAAACGGGTCATTTTTGTGTGGCCACATTGCATAGGAACGGCATGAAACTTCCAGAGGCATTTGCAGCAGGAATGCATGTGCACTCAAAAACGTCTATATTTTTCACGGATAGACCCCGTGAAACGCTATAAATTGGCGGGGATGTCTCTCTTGTGGCTCACGGGCGCTGTTAGTTAGGGTCGCACAGAAATCCCTCGGAATGGGAAAAGGGGTCATTTTCGTGTTGCCACATTGCGTACGAACGGCATGAAACTTCCAGAGGCATCTGCAGCAGAAATGCATGTGCACTCAAAAACGTCTATATTTTTCACGGATAGACCCCGTGAAACGCTAGAAATTGGCGGGGATGTGTCTCTTGTGGCTCACGGGGCTGTTAGGGTCGCACAGAAATCCCTCGGAATGGGAAAACGGGTCATTTTCGTGTTGCCACAATTGGCATACGAACGGCATGAAACTTCCAGAGGCATTTGCAGCAGAAATGCATGTGCACTCAAAAACGTGAATATTTTTTCACGGATAGACCCCGTCAAACGCTCGAATTTGGCGGGGATGTTTCTCTTGTGGGTCACGGGGCTGTTCGGCTCGCACAGAACTCCCTTGGTCCACCTGATTCGTGCATACAGGCAGCAACTAAAACTCTGTAAACCTGCTGTGAGGACATCTAAACAGTGGACCAGTGAGGCTGTGGAAGATTTGCGGGCGTGCTTAGACTGTACTGACTGGGATATGTTCACGACTGCTACCAATAGTCTGGATGAACTCACAGAGGCTGTGTACATCAGCTTCTGTGAGGACTGCTGTATCCCAACACGTACCAGGGTGAACTTTAACAACAACAAGCCCTGGTTCTCAGCAAAGCTCAAAAGGTTGAGGTTGGAGAAGGAGGAAGCGTTTAGGAGTGGGGATAGAGACAGATTCAAGGAGTCGAAGAACAGGTTTAGCAAAGCGGTGAGAGAGGCTAAACGACTGTACTCAGAGACACTAAAACACCAGTTCTCTACTAACGACGCTGCTTCTGTCTGCCAAAGGGCTCAGGCACATCACCAACTACAAACCCAGAGCGCCCCACACCACTAACGACTCCCGCCTAGCCAACGACCTGAACGAGTTCTACCGTAGATTTGAAAGACAATTGGACTGTCCTGAACCACCCCTTCCCACCCAAGAGGCCCCATCCCCCACCCATACTACAGAAACGACTCTCTCCTTTCAGGAGGGAGAAGTTAATGGGCTTTTCAAGAGGCAGAATCCACGCAAAGCAGCCGGGCCGGACTCTGTCTCTCCAGCCACCCTCAGGCACTGCGCTGACCAGCTGTCTCCGGTGTTCACCAACATCTTTAACACCTCCCTGGAGACATGCCATGTACCAGCCTGTCTCAAGTCCTCCACCATCATCGCTGTGCCCAAAAAGCTAAGGCCAACAGGACTAAATGATTACAGACCGGTCGCCCTTACATCTGTGGTAATGAAGTCTTTTGAGCGCCTGCTCCTGGCACACCTCAAAGCCATCACAGACCCTCTCCTGGACCCCCTTCAGTTTGCCTACAGAGCCAACAGGTCTGTGGACGACGCAGTTAACATGGCCCTCCACTTCACCCTACAGCATGTGGACGCCCCAGCATCCTACGCCAGGATCCTGTTTGTGGACTTCAGCTCTGCCTTCAACACCATCATCCCTGCCCTGCTTCAGGACAAGCTCTTCCAGCTGAACGTGCCCTACTCCACCTGCAGGTGGATCACAGACTTCCTCTCTGACAGGAAGCAGTGCGTTAAGCCGGGAACAGAAGTCTCTGACTCCAGGTCCATCAGCACGGGAACTCCTCAGGGCTGCGTCCTTTGCCCACTGCTCTTCTCCCTGTATACCAACAGCTGCGCCTCCAATCATCTGTCCGTCAAACTCTTGAAGTTTGTCGGACGACACCACCCTCATTGGGCTGATCTCTGGTGGGGATGAGTCTGACTATAGGTGGGAAGCTGACAACCTGGTGACCTGGTGTAGCCAGAACAACTTAGAGCTAAATGCTCTAAGGACAGTTGAGATGGTTGTGGACTTC
>NW_027423033.1:722500-725000 GCF_048934315.1 Petromyzon marinus
GTCTCTCTTGTGGCTCACGGGGCTGTTAGGGTGGCACAGAAATCCCTCGGAATGGGAAAACGGGTCATTTTCGTGTCGCCACATTGCATACGAACCGCATGAAACTTCCAGAGGCATTTGCAGCAAGAATGCATGTGCACTCAAAAAAGTGAATATTTCTCACGGATAGACCCCGTGATACGCTAGAAATTGGCGGGGATGTCTCTCTTGTGGCTCACGGGGCTGTTAGGGTGGCACAGAAATCCCTCGGAATGGGAAAACGGGTCATTTTCGTGTCGCCACATTGCATGCGAACCGCATGCAACTTCCAGAGGCATTTGCAGCAGAAATGCATGTGCAGTCAAAAAAAAATTGATATTTTTCACGGATAGACCCCGTGAAACGCTAGAAATTGGCGGGGATGTGTCTCTTGTGGCTCACGGGGCTGTTCGGGTCGCACAGAAATCCCTGGGAATGGGAAAACGGGTCATTTTCGTGTTGCCACATTGCGTACGAACCGCATGAAACTTCCAGAGGCATTTGCAGCAGGAATGCATGTGCACTCAAAAACTTCTATATGTTTCACGGATAGACCCCGTGAAATGCTAGAAATTGGCGGGGATGTGTCTCTTGTGGCTCACGGGGCTGTTAGGGTGGCACAGAACTCCCTCGGAATGGGAAAAGGGGTCATTTTCGTGTTGCCACATTGCATAGGAACGCCATGAAACTTCCAGAGGCATTTGCAGCAGAAAGGCACGTGCACTCAAAAATTTTAATATTTTTCACGCATAGACCCCGTCAAACGCTAGAAGTTGGCGGGGATGTCTCTCTTGTGGCTCACGGGGCTGTTAGGGTCGCACAGAAATGCCTCGGAATGGGAAAACGGGTCATTTTTGTGTGGCCACATTGCATAGGAACGGCATGAAACTTCCAGAGGCATTTGCAGCAGGAATGCATGTGCACTCAAAAACGTCTATATTTTTCACGGATAGACCCCGTGAAACGCTATAAATTGGCGGGGATGTCTCTCTTGTGGCTCACGGGCGCTGTTAGTTAGGGTCGCACAGAAATCCCTCGGAATGGGAAAAGGGGTCATTTTCGTGTTGCCACATTGCGTACGAACGGCATGAAACTTCCAGAGGCATCTGCAGCAGAAATGCATGTGCACTCAAAAACGTCTATATTTTTCACGGATAGACCCCGTGAAACGCTAGAAATTGGCGGGGATGTGTCTCTTGTGGCTCACGGGGCTGTTAGGGTCGCACAGAAATCCCTCGGAATGGGAAAACGGGTCATTTTCGTGTTGCCACAATTGGCATACGAACGGCATGAAACTTCCAGAGGCATTTGCAGCAGAAATGCATGTGCACTCAAAAACGTGAATATTTTTTCACGGATAGACCCCGTCAAACGCTCGAATTTGGCGGGGATGTTTCTCTTGTGGGTCACGGGGCTGTTCGGCTCGCACAGAACTCCCTTGGTCCACCTGATTCGTGCATACAGGCAGCAACTAAAACTCTGTAAACCTGCTGTGAGGACATCTAAACAGTGGACCAGTGAGGCTGTGGAAGATTTGCGGGCGTGCTTAGACTGTACTGACTGGGATATGTTCACGACTGCTACCAATAGTCTGGATGAACTCACAGAGGCTGTGTACATCAGCTTCTGTGAGGACTGCTGTATCCCAACACGTACCAGGGTGAACTTTAACAACAACAAGCCCTGGTTCTCAGCAAAGCTCAAAAGGTTGAGGTTGGAGAAGGAGGAAGCGTTTAGGAGTGGGGATAGAGACAGATTCAAGGAGTCGAAGAACAGGTTTAGCAAAGCGGTGAGAGAGGCTAAACGACTGTACTCAGAGACACTAAAACACCAGTTCTCTACTAACGACGCTGCTTCTGTCTGCCAAAGGGCTCAGGCACATCACCAACTACAAACCCAGAGCGCCCCACACCACTAACGACTCCCGCCTAGCCAACGACCTGAACGAGTTCTACCGTAGATTTGAAAGACAATTGGACTGTCCTGAACCACCCCTTCCCACCCAAGAGGCCCCATCCCCCACCCATACTACAGAAACGACTCTCTCCTTTCAGGAGGGAGAAGTTAATGGGCTTTTCAAGAGGCAGAATCCACGCAAAGCAGCCGGGCCGGACTCTGTCTCTCCAGCCACCCTCAGGCACTGCGCTGACCAGCTGTCTCCGGTGTTCACCAACATCTTTAACACCTCCCTGGAGACATGCCATGTACCAGCCTGTCTCAAGTCCTCCACCATCATCGCTGTGCCCAAAAAGCTAAGGCCAACAGGACTAAATGATTACAGACCGGTCGCCCTTACATCTGTGGTAATGAAGTCTTTTGAGCGCCTGCTCCTGGCACACCTCAAAGCCATCACAGACCCTCTCCTGGACCCCCTTCAGTTTGCCTACAGAGCCAACAGGTCTGTGGACGACGCAGTTAACATGGCCCTCCACTTCACCCTACAGCATGTGGACGCCCCAGCATCCTACGCCAGGATCCTGTT
>NW_027423033.1:735000-737500 GCF_048934315.1 Petromyzon marinus
TGAAACTTCCAGAGGCATTTGCAGCAGAAAGGCACGTGCACTCAAAATTTTTAATATTTTTCACGCATAGACCCCGTCAAACGCTAGAAGTTGGCGGGGATGTCTCTCTTGTGGCTCACGGGGCTGTTAGGGTCGCACAGAAATGCCTCGGAATGGGAAAACGGGTCATTTTTGTGTGGCCACATTGCATAGGAACGGCATGAAACTTCCAGAGGCATTTGCAGCAGGAATGCATGTGCACTCAAAAACGTCTATATTTTTCACGGATAGACCCCGTGAAACGCTATAAATTGGCGGGGATGTCTCTCTTGTGGCTCACGGGCGCTGTTAGTTAGGGTCGCACAGAAATCCCTCGGAATGGGAAAAGGGGTCATTTTCGTGTTGCCACATTGCGTACGAACGGCATGAAACTTCCAGAGGCATCTGCAGCAGAAATGCATGTGCACTCAAAAACGTCTATATTTTTCACGGATAGACCCCGTGAAACGCTAGAAATTGGCGGGGATGTGTCTCTTGTGGCTCACGGGGCTGTTAGGGTCGCACAGAAATCCCTCGGAATGGGAAAACGGGTCATTTTCGTGTTGCCACAATTGGCATACGAACGGCATGAAACTTCCAGAGGCATTTGCAGCAGAAATGCATGTGCACTCAAAAACGTGAATATTTTTTCACGGATAGACCCCGTCAAACGCTCGAATTTGGCGGGGATGTTTCTCTTGTGGGTCACGGGGCTGTTCGGCTCGCACAGAACTCCCTTGGTCCACCTGATTCGTGCATACAGGCAGCAACTAAAACTCTGTAAACCTGCTGTGAGGACATCTAAACAGTGGACCAGTGAGGCTGTGGAAGATTTGCGGGCGTGCTTAGACTGTACTGACTGGGATATGTTCACGACTGCTACCAATAGTCTGGATGAACTCACAGAGGCTGTGTACATCAGCTTCTGTGAGGACTGCTGTATCCCAACACGTACCAGGGTGAACTTTAACAACAACAAGCCCTGGTTCTCAGCAAAGCTCAAAAGGTTGAGGTTGGAGAAGGAGGAAGCGTTTAGGAGTGGGGATAGAGACAGATTCAAGGAGTCGAAGAACAGGTTTAGCAAAGCGGTGAGAGAGGCTAAACGACTGTACTCAGAGACACTAAAACACCAGTTCTCTACTAACGACGCTGCTTCTGTCTGCCAAAGGGCTCAGGCACATCACCAACTACAAACCCAGAGCGCCCCACACCACTAACGACTCCCGCCTAGCCAACGACCTGAACGAGTTCTACCGTAGATTTGAAAGACAATTGGACTGTCCTGAACCACCCCTTCCCACCCAAGAGGCCCCATCCCCCACCCATACTACAGAAACGACTCTCTCCTTTCAGGAGGGAGAAGTTAATGGGCTTTTCAAGAGGCAGAATCCACGCAAAGCAGCCGGGCCGGACTCTGTCTCTCCAGCCACCCTCAGGCACTGCGCTGACCAGCTGTCTCCGGTGTTCACCAACATCTTTAACACCTCCCTGGAGACATGCCATGTACCAGCCTGTCTCAAGTCCTCCACCATCATCGCTGTGCCCAAAAAGCTAAGGCCAACAGGACTAAATGATTACAGACCGGTCGCCCTTACATCTGTGGTAATGAAGTCTTTTGAGCGCCTGCTCCTGGCACACCTCAAAGCCATCACAGACCCTCTCCTGGACCCCCTTCAGTTTGCCTACAGAGCCAACAGGTCTGTGGACGACGCAGTTAACATGGCCCTCCACTTCACCCTACAGCATGTGGACGCCCCAGCATCCTACGCCAGGATCCTGTTTGTGGACTTCAGCTCTGCCTTCAACACCATCATCCCTGCCCTGCTTCAGGACAAGCTCTTCCAGCTGAACGTGCCCTACTCCACCTGCAGGTGGATCACAGACTTCCTCTCTGACAGGAAGCAGTGCGTTAAGCCGGGAACAGAAGTCTCTGACTCCAGGTCCATCAGCACGGGAACTCCTCAGGGCTGCGTCCTTTGCCCACTGCTCTTCTCCCTGTATACCAACAGCTGCGCCTCCAATCATCTGTCCGTCAAACTCTTGAAGTTTGTCGGACGACACCACCCTCATTGGGCTGATCTCTGGTGGGGATGAGTCTGACTATAGGTGGGAAGCTGACAACCTGGTGACCTGGTGTAGCCAGAACAACTTAGAGCTAAATGCTCTAAGGACAGTTGAGATGGTTGTGGACTTCAGGAAGAATACAGCCCCACTCACCGCCATCACCCTGTTAGACTCCGCAGTCAAAATTGTGGAGTCCTTCCGCTTCCTGGGCACTATTCTCTGCCGGGACCTCAAGTGGGAACTGAACATCAGCTCCCTCGCCAAGAGAGCTCAACAGAGGATGTACTTTCGACGGCAGCTGAAGAAATGCAACCTGCCAAAGACAATGATGGTGCAATTCTATACAGCGATCATTGAATCCATCCTCACCTCCTCCATAACCGTCTGGTACGCTGCTGCCACTGCCAAGGACAAGAGC
>NW_027423033.1:767500-770000 GCF_048934315.1 Petromyzon marinus
TGATGTAGTCCAAAAATAAAGAATTAAAATAACAAAGTCTAATCTATATAAGTGCTCTTGAATAGGCTTCGTGTAAAAAAATAGCAATAAAAAAATACCAAGTCTTCGTCTTGGAAAATAACAAAATCTAAAAGAAAAGTCTTCTTTGTGGAAAATAGTAAAATAAAAAACCAAGACTTCACCTTGGAAAATAACAAAATCTAATCTAAAACATCTTAAATAAAGCTGGTTTGTAGTCTTCTCTCGAACTGATGTAGTGCAAAAATAAAGAATTAAAATAACAAAGTCTAATCTATATAAGTGCTCTTGAATAAAGCTTCCTGTAAAAAATAGCAAAAAAATACCAAGTCTTCGTCTTGGAAAATAACAAAATCTAAAAGAAAAGAAAAGTCTTCTTTGTGGAAAATAGTAAAATAAAAAAAACCAAGACTTCACCTTGGAAAATAACAAAATCTAATCTAAAACATCTTAAATAAAGCTTATTTCTAATCTTCTTTGTAGGCAGAAAATAGTAAGTTACAGGACTCTCGAACTGATGTAGTCCAAAAATAAAGAATTAAAATAACAAAGTCTAATCTATATAAGTGCTCTTGAATAAGCTTCGTGTAAAAAATAGCAATATAATAAAAATACCAAGTCTTCGTCTTAGAAAATAACAAAATCTAAAAGAAAGGTCTTCTTTAAGGAAAATAGTAAAATAAGAATACCAAGACTTCACCTTGGAAAATAACAAAACCATCTTGAAAAAAGCTTATTTTTAATCTTCTTTGTAGGCAGAAAATAGTAAGGCGAAAATAAAGTCCCCTCTAAGCTCTAAAGTAACAAATACGACGTGTTTAAAAAAAAAACTAACAATAAAAAAAAGAACCAAGACTTCGTCTTGGAAAATAACAATCTAAATTGTGGAAAATAGTAAAATGAAATAAAAACCGACTTCACCTTCGAAAATAACAAAATCAATCTAAACAAATGACATCTTAAAAAAAACTATTATTTGTTTCGGAGGTTGTCTATGACTGTTCATAGACCGCATAATTTCCACAGAACATTCTCAGAATATCAAGAGAGAAAAGCAGCGTTCTGCGGGAAATCATCTTGGCCAGTGATGTCGTTCTGGGTTTGGTCAGGCCCAGGGAGGTAAGTACCTCGTTATTCTCAAGGGGCCACTTTCCTCTTGCCCCAACCGGGAATCCAAAGAATGTGACCTTGCTAGCCTTCGTCAGCACTTTGACTTGATCACCAAGAGGGGTATAGTACGAAACTTTGTGCGAGGCAGCATCTGACAAGGTATTCTTTGAAAGCTCAAAACGGACGGTGACATCGATCACAACCGCCTCCTCATCTTTTGCAAACACGAGGTCAGGCTTTCTCATCTCTCCCGTCTCGGATATGAACCGTGGCTCTTTGTATACAGACCAGCCCAATCTAGCCGCTTCGTCTGCCAGAATGTTACTGATCTTGTTATGTCGCGCAATTCTTGCTTTCTGTACTGCAGGACATTGACCGAGAATGTGCGAAAGGGACTCGAGTCTGGCAGAGCATTTCCTGCAGGAACGTAAGGCCCCATCTCTGCCTCTGTTCAAGCTTTCTCTTGTTGGGTAAATATTTGCCCTTAGTTGTAGTGCTGCGATAAAGAAGCATTGTTTAAAGCCGCACCATGGCCTCAACCAAGCATTACTGATTCTATCATGCGCAAAGTTTACAATGCCCCTTCCTTGAACCGGCTTTTCGCACCATCTCTGAAATTCATGCTCCCTCCAATCGCAGGGTCTCGGATATACAGGTTCTTTTGACACCGAGTCCCTGAGAACGAATGTTGGGATTGCATCACTGTCACCCCCTGCTCGTACCCACAAATTACGGTATTCTTCCTCCATACCCTGCGAGGACACAATATTACGGGTGATAGCATCGGACGAGTTTGCTATACGTTGCAGCCTTCTAACTTGAACCGAAGGGATTGTTTTTTCCAGTTTCAAGATGGCAAGGCCTCCGTCTCGGGCTCTGGCATATAACAGTCCATCACAAGTTGAAGCGGGAAGGTGGAGCCATCCTTTTACCGCCTTTCTAATCTCTTGGTCCAACCCACGGAGAGTTGATTGCTTGCAGTCCGAGTGGTCTGCAGGATATAACAATCTGGGTAGGGCATAGGCATTGAGTAGTTCAACCTTCTGAGTTGGCTTCAGAGGCGCCTCATCGATTTTCGAGATCCATGTCTTTAGCTGACAATGTAGATCAGGCTGTATAGTGCCAGTCCAAGGGCCAATTTTCAGACCAAGGTATTTCGTTGATTCATCAGGTTGGATCATATGGACATCTTTATTTTTGATAGTCCATGGGTCGCAGTTGTTCACCGTATATGAATCTTTGGTTGGGCTTATCATGAAGCCCTGGCACTTTCTGGCCTGAACCTCCAATCCCGATAGCCCACAAAATGATTCCAAGATCGCTAGATTGGCGGCCATACCAACCCAAGATTCGCTCACCAACACCAAATCAT
>NW_027423033.1:780000-782500 GCF_048934315.1 Petromyzon marinus
AGAGGCATTTGCAGCAGAAAGGCACGTGCACTCAAAAATTTTAATATTTTTCACGCATAGACCCCGTCAAACGCTAGAAGTTGGCGGGGATGTCTCTCTTGTGGCTCACGGGGCTGTTAGGGTCGCACAGAAATGCCTCGGAATGGGAAAACGGGTCATTTTTGTGTGGCCACATTGCATAGGAACGGCATGAAACTTCCAGAGGCATTTGCAGCAGGAATGCATGTGCACTCAAAAACGTCTATATTTTTCACGGATAGACCCCGTGAAACGCTATAAATTGGCGGGGATGTCTCTCTTGTGGCTCACGGGCGCTGTTAGTTAGGGTCGCACAGAAATCCCTCGGAATGGGAAAAGGGGTCATTTTCGTGTTGCCACATTGCGTACGAACGGCATGAAACTTCCAGAGGCATCTGCAGCAGAAATGCATGTGCACTCAAAAACGTCTATATTTTTCACGGATAGACCCCGTGAAACGCTAGAAATTGGCGGGGATGTGTCTCTTGTGGCTCACGGGGCTGTTAGGGTCGCACAGAAATCCCTCGGAATGGGAAAACGGGTCATTTTCGTGTTGCCACAATTGGCATACGAACGGCATGAAACTTCCAGAGGCATTTGCAGCAGAAATGCATGTGCACTCAAAAACGTGAATATTTTTTCACGGATAGACCCCGTCAAACGCTCGAATTTGGCGGGGATGTTTCTCTTGTGGGTCACGGGGCTGTTCGGCTCGCACAGAACTCCCTTGGTCCACCTGATTCGTGCATACAGGCAGCAACTAAAACTCTGTAAACCTGCTGTGAGGACATCTAAACAGTGGACCAGTGAGGCTGTGGAAGATTTGCGGGCGTGCTTAGACTGTACTGACTGGGATATGTTCACGACTGCTACCAATAGTCTGGATGAACTCACAGAGGCTGTGTACATCAGCTTCTGTGAGGACTGCTGTATCCCAACACGTACCAGGGTGAACTTTAACAACAACAAGCCCTGGTTCTCAGCAAAGCTCAAAAGGTTGAGGTTGGAGAAGGAGGAAGCGTTTAGGAGTGGGGATAGAGACAGATTCAAGGAGTCGAAGAACAGGTTTAGCAAAGCGGTGAGAGAGGCTAAACGACTGTACTCAGAGACACTAAAACACCAGTTCTCTACTAACGACGCTGCTTCTGTCTGCCAAAGGGCTCAGGCACATCACCAACTACAAACCCAGAGCGCCCCACACCACTAACGACTCCCGCCTAGCCAACGACCTGAACGAGTTCTACCATAGATTTGAAAGACAATTGGACTGTCCTGAACCACCCCTTCCCACCCAAGAGGCCCCATCCCCCACCCATACTACAGAAACGACTCTCTCCTTTCAGGAGGGAGAAGTTAATGGGCTTTTCAAGAGGCAGAATCCACGCAAAGCAGCCGGGCCGGACTCTGTCTCTCCAGCCACCCTCAGGCACTGCGCTGACCAGCTGTCTCCGGTGTTCACCAACATCTTTAACACCTCCCTGGAGACATGCCATGTACCAGCCTGTCTCAAGTCCTCCACCATCATCGCTGTGCCCAAAAAGCTAAGGCCAACAGGACTAAATGATTACAGACCGGTCGCCCTTACATCTGTGGTAATGAAGTCTTTTGAGCGCCTGCTCCTGGCACACCTCAAAGCCATCACAGACCCTCTCCTGGACCCCCTTCAGTTTGCCTACAGAGCCAACAGGTCTGTGGACGACGCAGTTAACATGGCCCTCCACTTCACCCTACAGCATGTGGACGCCCCAGCATCCTACGCCAGGATCCTGTTTGTGGACTTCAGCTCTGCCTTCAACACCATCATCCCTGCCCTGCTTCAGGACAAGCTCTTCCAGCTGAACGTGCCCTACTCCACCTGCAGGTGGATCACAGACTTCCTCTCTGACAGGAAGCAGTGCGTTAAGCCGGGAACAGAAGTCTCTGACTCCAGGTCCATCAGCACGGGAACTCCTCAGGGCTGCGTCCTTTGCCCACTGCTCTTCTCCCTGTATACCAACAGCTGCGCCTCCAATCATCTGTCCGTCAAACTCTTGAAGTTTGTCGGACGACACCACCCTCATTGGGCTGATCTCTGGTGGGGATGAGTCTGACTATAGGTGGGAAGCTGACAACCTGGTGACCTGGTGTAGCCAGAACAACTTAGAGCTAAATGCTCTAAGGACAGTTGAGATGGTTGTGGACTTCAGGAAGAATACAGCCCCACTCACCGCCATCACCCTGTTAGACTCCGCAGTCAAAATTGTGGAGTCCTTCCGCTTCCTGGGCACTATTCTCTGCCGGGACCTCAAGTGGGAACTGAACATCAGCTCCCTCGCCAAGAGAGCTCAACAGAGGATGTACTTTCGACGGCAGCTGAAGAAATGCAACCTGCCAAAGACAATGATGGTGCAATTCTATACAGCGATCATTGAATCCATCCTCACCTCCTCCATAACCGTCTGGTACGCTGCTGCCACTGCCAAGGACAAGAGCAGACTGCAGC
>NW_027423033.1:787500-790000 GCF_048934315.1 Petromyzon marinus
TGCAAACACGAGGTCAGGCTTTCTCATCTCTCCCGTCTCGGATATGAACCGTGGCTCTTTGTATACAGACCAGCCCAATCTAGCCGCTTCGTCTGCCAGAATGTTACTGATCTTGTTATGTCGCGCAATTCTTGCTTTCTGTACTGCAGGACATTGACCGAGAATGTGCGAAAGGGACTCGAGTCTGGCAGAGCATTTCCTGCAGGAACGTAAGGCCCCATCTCTGCCTCTGTTCAAGCTTTCTCTTGTTGGGTAAATATTTGCCCTTAGTTGTAGTGCTGCGATAAAGAAGCATTGTTTAAAGCCGCACCATGGCCTCAACCAAGCATTACTGATTCTATCATGCGCAAAGTTTACAATGCCCCTTCCTTGAACCGGCTTTTTGCACCATCTCTGAAATTCATGCTCCCTCCAATCGCAGGGTCTCGGATATACAGGTTCTTTTGACACCGAGTCCCTGAGAACGAATGTTGGGATTGCATCACTGTCACCCCCTGCTCGTACCCACAAATTACGGTATTCTTCCTCCATACCCTGCGAGGACACAATATTACGGGTGATAGCATCGGACGAGTTTGCTATACGTTGCAGCCTTCTAACTTGAACCGAAGGGATTGTTTTTTCCAGTTTCAAGATGGCAAGGCCTCCGTCTCGGGCTCTGGCATATAACAGTCCATCACAAGTTGAAGCGGGAAGGTGGAGCCATCCTTTTACCGCCTTTCTAATCTCTTGGTCCAACCCACGGAGAGTTGATTGCTTGCAGTCCGAGTGGTCTGCAGGATATAACAATCTGGGTAGGGCATAGGCATTGAGTAGTTCAACCTTCTGAGTTGGCTTCAGAGGCGCCTCATCGATTTTCGAGATCCATGTCTTTAGCTGACAATGTAGATCAGGCTGTATAGTGCCAGTCCAAGGGCCAATTTTCAGACCAAGGTATTTCGTTGATTCATCAGGTTGGATCATATGGACATCTTTATTTTTGATAGTCCATGGGTCGCAGTTGTTCACCGTATATGAATCTTTGGTTGGGCTTATCATGAAGCCCTGGCACTTTCTGGCCTGAACCTCCAATCCCGATAGCCCACAAAATGATTCCAAGATCGCTAGATTGGCGGCCATACCAACCCAAGATTCGCTCACCAACACCAAATCATCAGCAAACGCAAGAGCTGTCACGTGGTCGGTATCAATGGAGTACCCAACTCCGTGTGACTCTAGGGTGCATATCAAAGGGTCCATGGCAAGATTGAAGAGCAGGGGTGACATGGGGTCACCCTGTTTGACACCAACACGTATGCTAATTTCTCGAGTCGACTCGCCATTGCTTTTGAACGAGGTCGTACACCGATCGTAGGCGTTCTGGATGATGCCCACCACGTGTTCATCTACTTTCTTGTGCCTTAACACCCATAAAATATGAGCATGCGAAACCGAGTCAAAAGCTTTCGCTATGTCGATAAACATGACAGCCAACGGCCTGTGCAATTTCTTAGCATGTCTCATAAGGTCCTGTAGCACCTTAAGATTTTCAGAGCAGCCAGATGCCGCTATAAAACCACGCTGCCTTGGGTTTAAGGGACAAGCACGAGCAAGACGTGCAGTCATTATTCTGGAAAATAATCTCAGAATCATTGAACCGATCGTTATTGGTCTCCAGTTCCCCAATTCTTTCAGCTTTTCATCGTCCATAACCTTAGGAATAAGAATCGTCCTATTCTTTTTCAACACTTTGGGAATAATTCCTGTAATCATCCATGCATTAAATAGGGCTGTCAGTGTCCGACCCTCGGGGTCGGCAGCACAGATTGCAGCCCTTGTTAGGCCATCTGGCCCAGCTGCTGACGTTGGTTTAATGGCCCGTATGGCAGTCTGAACTTCCTCCACCGAAATTAGGGGCTCAAAGTATTCGTTATTTGCAACACCTGATGACTTAAATTGGCCCAGGCCATTAAATGGCAACACCTTCTCCCATTTTTCGCAGTAAAAACGATATACATCTGCGTTCGGGATTCGGCATTCATGACGTTCAGTGCCATCCAGGACTAAGGACGCAAGAAGAGAGCGGTTCTTAAAGAAGAGCTTCTGGTGCTTCATGAAGCTTCCTCGTTTTTCCGCTCTCTTCTTCATCCAAGATCGTGTGGGTAATATCCTGGGTTTAATAATGTCGTTCTCGGGTTTTGAACGTTTGCCTTTGTTTTTCACCAATCTCATCGGACAAAGCATCAATGCTGTGGCAGTTTCTACGAGGGCATCATGTTGGCCCTCGCCGTTAAGCCAAGCCTTTATTGCCTCCATTGCAGGCTTTTCCAGGGTCCCAGAATTCTCATTCGTAAGCCGCTCAGCTGCTTGAGCGAGTATGGATGAAGTCCCCGTTGTTACATTTGGTGGGGGAGACAATGTCTCAAGAGGCCTAGAAGAAAAATGTAAGCTGTCTGACATGGGGGCCCCTGTCTTTTTACTTAGGTCCCGTCTCTTGTCAGAGACTTGCTTGTTGGTCTTA
>NW_027423033.1:797500-800000 GCF_048934315.1 Petromyzon marinus
AAACGCTAGAAATTGGCGGCGATGTCTCTCTTGTGGCTCACGGGGCTGTTAGGGTGGCACAGAAATCCCTCGGAATGGGAAAACGGGTCATTTTCGTGTCGCCACATTGCATGCGAACCGCATGAAACTTCCAGAGGCATTTGCAGCAGAAATGCATGTGCAGTCAAAAAATTGAATATTTTTCACGGATAGACCCCGTGAAACGCTAGAAATTGGCGGGGATGTGTCTCTTGTGGCTCACGGGGCTGTTAGGGTGGCACAGAAATCCCTCGGAATGGGAAAAAACGGGTCATTTTCGTGTCGCCACATTGCATGCGAACCGCATGAAACTTCCAGAGGCATTTGCAGCAGGAATGCATGTGCACTCAAAAAATGTGATATTTTTCACGGAGAGACCCCGTGAAACGCTAGAAGTGGGCGGGGATGTCTCTCTTGTGGCTCACGGGGCTGTTAGGGTGGCACAGAAATCCCTCGGAATGGGAAAACGGGTCATTTTCGTGTCGCCACATTGCATACGAACCGCATGAAACTTCCAGAGGCATTTGCAGCAGGAATGCATGTGCACTCAAAAAAGTGAATATTTCTCACGGATAGACCCCGTGATACGCTAGAAATTGGCGGGGATGTCTCTCTTGTGGCTCACGGGGCTGTTTGGGTGGCACAGAAATCCCTCGGAATGGGAAAACGGGTCATTTTCGTGTCGCCACATTGCATGCGAACCGCATGCAACTTCCAGAGGCATTTGCAGCAGAAATGCATGTGCAGTCAAAAAAAAATTGATATTTTTCACGGATAGACCCCGTGAAACGCTAGAAATTGGCGGGGATGTGTCTCTTGTGGCTCACGGGGCTGTTCGGGTCGCACAGAAATCCCTGGGAATGGGAAAACGGGTCATTTTCGTGTTGCCACATTGCGTACGAACCGCATGAAACTTCCAGAGGCATTTGCAGCAGGAATGCATGTGCACTCAAAAACTTCTATATGTTTCACGGATAGACCCCGTGAAACGCTAGAAATTGGCGGGGATGTGTCTCTTGTGGCTCACGGGGCTGTTAGGGTGGCACAGAACTCCCTCGGAATGGGAAAAGGGGTCATTTTCGTGTTGCCACATTGCATAGGAACGCCATGAAACTTCCAGAGGCATTTGCAGCAGAAAGGCACGTGCACTCAAAAATTTTAATATTTTTCACGCATAGACCCCGTCAAACGCTAGAAGTTGGCGGGGATGTCTCTCTTGTGGCTCACGGGGCTGTTAGGGTCGCACAGAAATGCCTCGGAATGGGAAAACGGGTCATTTTTGTGTGGCCACATTGCATAGGAACGGCATGAAACTTCCAGAGGCATTTGCAGCAGGAATGCATGTGCACTCAAAAACGTCTATATTTTTCACGGATAGACCCCGTGAAACGCTATAAATTGGCGGGGATGTCTCTCTTGTGGCTCACGGGCGCTGTTAGTTAGGGTCGCACAGAAATCCCTCGGAATGGGAAAAGGGGTCATTTTCGTGTTGCCACATTGCGTACGAACGGCATGAAACTTCCAGAGGCATCTGCAGCAGAAATGCATGTGCACTCAAAAACGTCTATATTTTTCACGGATAGACCCCGTGAAACGCTAGAAATTGGCGGGGATGTGTCTCTTGTGGCTCACGGGGCTGTTAGGGTCGCACAGAAATCCCTCGGAATGGGAAAACGGGTCATTTTCGTGTTGCCACAATTGGCATACGAACGGCATGAAACTTCCAGAGGCATTTGCAGCAGAAATGCATGTGCACTCAAAAACGTGAATATTTTTTCACGGATAGACCCCGTCAAACGCTCGAATTTGGCGGGGATGTTTCTCTTGTGGGTCACGGGGCTGTTCGGCTCGCACAGAACTCCCTTGGTCCACCTGATTCGTGCATACAGGCAGCAACTAAAACTCTGTAAACCTGCTGTGAGGACATCTAAACAGTGGACCAGTGAGGCTGTGGAAGATTTGCGGGCGTGCTTAGACTGTACTGACTGGGATATGTTCACGACTGCTACCAATAGTCTGGATGAACTCACAGAGGCTGTGTACATCAGCTTCTGTGAGGACTGCTGTATCCCAACACGTACCAGGGTGAACTTTAACAACAACAAGCCCTGGTTCTCAGCAAAGCTCAAAAGGTTGAGGTTGGAGAAGGAGGAAGCGTTTAGGAGTGGGGATAGAGACAGATTCAAGGAGTCGAAGAACAGGTTTAGCAAAGCGGTGAGAGAGGCTAAACGACTGTACTCAGAGACACTAAAACACCAGTTCTCTACTAACGACGCTGCTTCTGTCTGCCAAAGGGCTCAGGCACATCACCAACTACAAACCCAGAGCGCCCCACACCACTAACGACTCCCACCTAGCCAACGACCTGAACGAGTTCTACCGTAGATTTGAAAGACAATTGGACTGTCCTGAACCACCCCTTCCCACCCAAGAGGCCCCATCCCCCACCCATACTACAGAAACGACTCTCTCCTTTCAGGAG
>NW_027423033.1:810000-812500 GCF_048934315.1 Petromyzon marinus
CGCATGAAACTTCCAGAGGCATTTGCAGCAGGAATGCATGTGCACTCAAAAAAGTGAATATTTCTCACGGATAGACCCCGTGATACGCTAGAAATTGGCGGGGATGTCTCTCTTGTGGCTCACGGGGCTGTTAGGGTGGCACAGAAATCCCTCGGAATGGGAAAACGGGTCATTTTCGTGTCGCCACATTGCATGCGAACCGCATGCAACTTCCAGAGGCATTTGCAGCAGAAATGCATGTGCAGTCAAAAAAAAATTGATATTTTTCACGGATAGACCCCGTGAAACGCTAGAAATTGGCGGGGATGTGTCTCTTGTGGCTCACGGGGCTGTTCGGGTCGCACAGAAATCCCTGGGAATGGGAAAACGGGTCATTTTCGTGTTGCCACATTGCGTACGAACCGCATGAAACTTCCAGAGGCATTTGCAGCAGGAATGCATGTGCACTCAAAAACTTCTATATGTTTCACGGATAGACCCCGTGAAACGCTAGAAATTGGCGGGGATGTGTCTCTTGTGGCTCACGGGGCTGTTAGGGTGGCACAGAACTCCCTCGGAATGGGAAAAGGGGTCATTTTCGTGTTGCCACATTGCATAGGAACGCCATGAAACTTCCAGAGGCATTTGCAGCAGAAAGGCACGTGCACTCAAAAATTTTAATATTTTTCACGCATAGACCCCGTCAAACGCTAGAAGTTGGCGGGGATGTCTCTCTTGTGGCTCACGGGGCTGTTAGGGTCGCACAGAAATGCCTCGGAATGGGAAAACGGGTCATTTTTGTGTGGCCACATTGCATAGGAACGGCATGAAACTTCCAGAGGCATTTGCAGCAGGAATGCATGTGCACTCAAAAACGTCTATATTTTTCACGGATAGACCCCGTGAAACGCTATAAATTGGCGGGGATGTCTCTCTTGTGGCTCACGGGCGCTGTTAGTTAGGGTCGCACAGAAATCCCTCGGAATGGGAAAAGGGGTCATTTTCGTGTTGCCACATTGCGTACGAACGGCATGAAACTTCCAGAGGCATCTGCAGCAGAAATGCATGTGCACTCAAAAACGTCTATATTTTTCACGGATAGACCCCGTGAAACGCTAGAAATTGGCGGGGATGTGTCTCTTGTGGCTCACGGGGCTGTTAGGGTCGCACAGAAATCCCTCGGAATGGGAAAACGGGTCATTTTCGTGTTGCCACAATTGGCATACGAACGGCATGAAACTTCCAGAGGCATTTGCAGCAGAAATGCATGTGCACTCAAAAACGTGAATATTTTTTCACGGATAGACCCCGTCAAACGCTCGAATTTGGCGGGGATGTTTCTCTTGTGGGTCACGGGGCTGTTCGGCTCGCACAGAACTCCCTTGGTCCACCTGATTCGTGCATACAGGCAGCAACTAAAACTCTGTAAACCTGCTGTGAGGACATCTAAACAGTGGACCAGTGAGGCTGTGGAAGATTTGCGGGCGTGCTTAGACTGTACTGACTGGGATATGTTCACGACTGCTACCAATAGTCTGGATGAACTCACAGAGGCTGTGTACATCAGCTTCTGTGAGGACTGCTGTATCCCAACACGTACCAGGGTGAACTTTAACAACAACAAGCCCTGGTTCTCAGCAAAGCTCAAAAGGTTGAGGTTGGAGAAGGAGGAAGCGTTTAGGAGTGGGGATAGAGACAGATTCAAGGAGTCGAAGAACAGGTTTAGCAAAGCGGTGAGAGAGGCTAAACGACTGTACTCAGAGACACTAAAACACCAGTTCTCTACTAACGACGCTGCTTCTGTCTGCCAAAGGGCTCAGGCACATCACCAACTACAAACCCAGAGCGCCCCACACCACTAACGACTCCCGCCTAGCCAACGACCTGAACGAGTTCTACCGTAGATTTGAAAGACAATTGGACTGTCCTGAACCACCCCTTCCCACCCAAGAGGCCCCATCCCCCACCCATACTACAGAAACGACTCTCTCCTTTCAGGAGGGAGAAGTTAATGGGCTTTTCAAGAGGCAGAATCCACGCAAAGCAGCCGGGCCGGACTCTGTCTCTCCAGCCACCCTCAGGCACTGCGCTGACCAGCTGTCTCCGGTGTTCACCAACATCTTTAACACCTCCCTGGAGACATGCCATGTACCAGCCTGTCTCAAGTCCTCCACCATCATCGCTGTGCCCAAAAAGCTAAGGCCAACAGGACTAAATGATTACAGACCGGTCGCCCTTACATCTGTGGTAATGAAGTCTTTTGAGCGCCTGCTCCTGGCACACCTCAAAGCCATCACAGACCCTCTCCTGGACCCCCTTCAGTTTGCCTACAGAGCCAACAGGTCTGTGGACGACGCAGTTAACATGGCCCTCCACTTCACCCTACAGCATGTGGACGCCCCAGCATCCTACGCCAGGATCCTGTTTGTGGACTTCAGCTCTGCCTTCAACACCATCATCTCTGCCCTGCTTCAGGACAAGCTCTTCCAGCTGAACGTGCCCTACTCCACCTGCAGGTGGA
>NW_027423033.1:822500-825000 GCF_048934315.1 Petromyzon marinus
TCGCCACATTGCATGCGAACCGCATGAAACTTCCAGAGGCATTTGCAGCAGAAATGCATGTGCAGTCAAAAAATTGAATATTTTTCACGGATAGACCCCGTGAAACGCTAGAAATTGGCGGGGATGTGTCTCTTGTGGCTCACGGGGCTGTTAGGGTGGCACAGAAATCCCTCGGAATGGGAAAAAACGGGTCATTTTCGTGTCGCCACATTGCATGCGAACCGCATGAAACTTCCAGAGGCATTTGCAGCAGGAATGCATGTGCACTCAAAAAATGTGATATTTTTCACGGAGAGACCCCGTGAAACGCTAGAAGTGGGCGGGGATGTCTCTCTTGTGGCTCACGGGGCTGTTAGGGTGGCACAGAAATCCCTCGGAATGGGAAAACGGGTCATTTTCGTGTCGCCACATTGCATACGAACCGCATGAAACTTCCAGAGGCATTTGCAGCAGGAATGCATGTGCACTCAAAAAAGTGAATATTTCTCACGGATAGACCCCGTGATACGCTAGAAATTGGCGGGGATGTCTCTCTTGTGGCTCACGGGGCTGTTAGGGTGGCACAGAAATCCCTCGGAATGGGAAAACGGGTCATTTTCGTGTCGCCACATTGCATGCGAACCGCATGCAACTTCCAGAGGCATTTGCAGCAGAAATGCATGTGCAGTCAAAAAAAAATTGATATTTTTCACGGATAGACCCCGTGAAACGCTAGAAATTGGCGGGGATGTGTCTCTTGTGGCTCACGGGGCTGTTCGGGTCGCACAGAAATCCCTGGGAATGGGAAAACGGGTCATTTTCGTGTTGCCACATTGCGTACGAACCGCATGAAACTTCCAGAGGCATTTGCAGCAGGAATGCATGTGCACTCAAAAACTTCTATATGTTTCACGGATAGACCCCGTGAAACGCTAGAAATTGGCGGGGATGTGTCTCTTGTGGCTCACGGGGCTGTTAGGGTGGCACAGAACTCCCTCGGAATGGGAAAAGGGGTCATTTTCGTGTTGCCACATTGCATAGGAACGCCATGAAACTTCCAGAGGCATTTGCAGCAGAAAGGCACGTGCACTCAAAAATTTTAATATTTTTCACGCATAGACCCCGTCAAACGCTAGAAGTTGGCGGGGATGTCTCTCTTGTGGCTCACGGGGCTGTTAGGGTCGCACAGAAATGCCTCGGAATGGGAAAACGGGTCATTTTTGTGTGGCCACATTGCATAGGAACGGCATGAAACTTCCAGAGGCATTTGCAGCAGGAATGCATGTGCACTCAAAAACGTCTATATTTTTCACGGATAGACCCCGTGAAACGCTATAAATTGGCGGGGATGTCTCTCTTGTGGCTCACGGGCGCTGTTAGTTAGGGTCGCACAGAAATCCCTCGGAATGGGAAAAGGGGTCATTTTCGTGTTGCCACATTGCGTACGAACGGCATGAAACTTCCAGAGGCATCTGCAGCAGAAATGCATGTGCACTCAAAAACGTCTATATTTTTCACGGATAGACCCCGTGAAACGCTAGAAATTGGCGGGGATGTGTCTCTTGTGGCTCACGGGGCTGTTAGGGTCGCACAGAAATCCCTCGGAATGGGAAAACGGGTCATTTTCGTGTTGCCACAATTGGCATACGAACGGCATGAAACTTCCAGAGGCATTTGCAGCAGAAATGCATGTGCACTCAAAAACGTGAATATTTTTTCACGGATAGACCCCGTCAAACGCTCGAATTTGGCGGGGATGTTTCTCTTGTGGGTCACGGGGCTGTTCGGCTCGCACAGAACTCCCTTGGTCCACCTGATTCGTGCATACAGGCAGCAACTAAAACTCTGTAAACCTGCTGTGAGGACATCTAAACAGTGGACCAGTGAGGCTGTGGAAGATTTGCGGGCGTGCTTAGACTGTACTGACTGGGATATGTTCACGACTGCTACCAATAGTCTGGATGAACTCACAGAGGCTGTGCACATCAGCTTCTGTGAGGACTGCTGTATCCCAACACGTACCAGGGTGAACTTTAACAACAACAAGCCCTGGTTCTCAGCAAAGCTCAAAAGGTTGAGGTTGGAGAAGGAGGAAGCGTTTAGGAGTGGGGATAGAGACAGATTCAAGGAGTCGAAGAACAGGTTTAGCAAAGCGGTGAGAGAGGCTAAACGACTGTACTCAGAGACACTAAAACACCAGTTCTCTACTAACGACGCTGCTTCTGTCTGCCAAAGGGCTCAGGCACATCACCAACTACAAACCCAGAGCGCCCCACACCACTAACGACTCCCGCCTAGCCAACGACCTGAACGAGTTCTACCGTAGATTTGAAAGACAATTGGACTGTCCTGAACCACCCCTTCCCACCCAAGAGGCCCCATCCCCCACCCATACTACAGAAACGACTCTCTCCTTTCAGGAGGGAGAAGTTAATGGGCTTTTCAAGAGGCAGAATCCACGCAAAGCAGCCGGGCCGGACTCTGTCTCTCCAGCCACCCTCAGGCACTGCGCTGACCAGCT
>NW_027423033.1:835000-837500 GCF_048934315.1 Petromyzon marinus
CAACCTGCCGCCGGCACACCACTTCGTCCTCACATGAGGTTACCATTGTCCATACAATAGTGCAGGTGCGATGGAAATCTTTTCTCGTTTTGGTGCGTGCTACATTTTTACGGATAGACCCCGTGAAACGCTAGAAATTGGCGGAGATGTGTCTCTTGTGGCTCACGGGGCTGTTAGGGTGGCACAGAAATCCCTCGGAATGGGAAAACGGGTCATTTTCGTGTTGCCACATTGCATGCGAACGGCATGAAACTTCCAGAGGCATTTGCAGCAGGAATGCATGTGCAGTCAAAAAAGTGAATATTTTTCACGGATAGACCCCGTGAAACGCTAGAAATTGGCGGCGATGTCTCTCTTGTGGCTCACGGGGCTGTTAGGGTGGCACAGAAATCCCTCGGAATGGGAAAACGGGTCATTTTCGTGTCGCCACATTGCATGCGAACCGCATGAAACTTCCAGAGGCATTTGCAGCAGAAATGCATGTGCAGTCAAAAAATTGAATATTTTTCACGGATAGACCCCGTGAAACGCTAGAAATTGGCGGGGATGTGTCTCTTGTGGCTCACGGGGCTGTTAGGGTGGCACAGAAATCCCTCGGAATGGGAAAAAACGGGTCATTTTCGTGTCGCCACATTGCATGCGAACCGCATGAAACTTCCAGAGGCATTTGCAGCAGGAATGCATGTGCACTCAAAAAATGTGATATTTTTCACGGAGAGACCCCGTGAAACGCTAGAAGTGGGCGGGGATGTCTCTCTTGTGGCTCACGGGGCTGTTAGGGTGGCACAGAAATCCCTCGGAATGGGAAAACGGGTCATTTTCGTGTCGCCACATTGCATACGAACCGCATGAAACTTCCAGAGGCATTTGCAGCAGGAATGCATGTGCACTCAAAAAAGTGAATATTTCTCACGGATAGACCCCGTGATACGCTAGAAATTGGCGGGGATGTCTCTCTTGTGGCTCACGGGGCTGTTAGGGTGGCACAGAAATCCCTCGGAATGGGAAAACGGGTCATTTTCGTGTCGCCACATTGCATGCGAACCGCATGCAACTTCCAGAGGCATTTGCAGCAGAAATGCATGTGCAGTCAAAAAAAAATTGATATTTTTCACGGATAGACCCCGTGAAACGCTAGAAATTGGCGGGGATGTGTCTCTTGTGGCTCACGGGGCTGTTCGGGTCGCACAGAAATCCCTGGGAATGGGAAAACGGGTCATTTTCGTGTTGCCACATTGCGTACGAACCGCATGAAACTTCCAGAGGCATTTGCAGCAGGAATGCATGTGCACTCAAAAACTTCTATATGTTTCACGGATAGACCCCGTGAAACGCTAGAAATTGGCGGGGATGTGTCTCTTGTGGCTCACGGGGCTGTTAGGGTGGCACAGAACTCCCTCGGAATGGGAAAAGGGGTCATTTTCGTGTTGCCACATTGCATAGGAACGCCATGAAACTTCCAGAGGCATTTGCAGCAGAAAGGCACGTGCACTCAAAAATTTTAATATTTTTCACGCATAGACCCCGTCAAACGCTAGAAGTTGGCGGGGATGTCTCTCTTGTGGCTCACGGGGCTGTTAGGGTCGCACAGAAATGCCTCGGAATGGGAAAACGGGTCATTTTTGTGTGGCCACATTGCATAGGAACGGCATGAAACTTCCAGAGGCATTTGCAGCAGGAATGCATGTGCACTCAAAAACGTCTATATTTTTCACGGATAGACCCCGTGAAACGCTATAAATTGGCGGGGATGTCTCTCTTGTGGCTCACGGGCGCTGTTAGTTAGGGTCGCACAGAAATCCCTCGGAATGGGAAAAGGGGTCATTTTCGTGTTGCCACATTGCGTACGAACGGCATGAAACTTCCAGAGGCATCTGCAGCAGAAATGCATGTGCACTCAAAAACGTCTATATTTTTCACGGATAGACCCCGTGAAACGCTAGAAATTGGCGGGGATGTGTCTCTTGTGGCTCACGGGGCTGTTAGGGTCGCACAGAAATCCCTCGGAATGGGAAAACGGGTCATTTTCGTGTTGCCACAATTGGCATACGAACGGCATGAAACTTCCAGAGGCATTTGCAGCAGAAATGCATGTGCACTCAAAAACGTGAATATTTTTTCACGGATAGACCCCGTCAAACGCTCGAATTTGGCGGGGATGTTTCTCTTGTGGGTCACGGGGCTGTTCGGCTCGCACAGAACTCCCTTGGTCCACCTGATTCGTGCATACAGGCAGCAACTAAAACTCTGTAAACCTGCTGTGAGGACATCTAAACAGTGGACCAGTGAGGCTGTGGAAGATTTGCGGGCGTGCTTAGACTGTACTGACTGGGATATGTTCACGACTGCTACCAATAGTCTGGATGAACTCACAGAGGCTGTGTACATCAGCTTCTGTGAGGACTGCTGTATCCCAACACGTACCAGGGTGAACTTTAACAACAACAAGCCCTGGTTCTCAGCAAAGCTCAAAAGGTTGAGGTTGGAGAAGGAGGAAGCG
>NW_027423033.1:895000-900000 GCF_048934315.1 Petromyzon marinus
CCCTGTTACCATGCATCTTTGATAACACGGGGTGGAGTCAATAACCGTATTGTACTCCCATGCTGGTGTATCCAACGCAGATCCAGCATCATCAAGCTGGTCCCTGACTGGGATGCCGTGTATTATCGAATCCCTGCTGCCGTGCATCAATGGCAACAAGGAGTAGAGTCGGTAAGTTACCGGATTCTCGAATTGATGTACTCCAAAAAATAAAGAATTAAAATAACAAAGTCTAATCTATATAAGTAATGTTGAATAAAGCTTATTTTTAATCTTATTTGAAGGCAGAAAATAGTAAGGTAAAAATAAAGTCCTCTCTATGCTCTGAAGTAACATATAAAAAAAACTAGCAATAAAAAAAATACCAAGTCTTCGTCTTGGAAAATAACAAAATCTAAAAGAAAAATCTTCTTTGTGGAAAATAGTAAAATAAAAAAACCAAGTCTTCACCTTGGAAAATAACAAAATCTAATCTAAAACATCTTAAATAAAGCTTGTCTGTAGTCTTCTTTGTAGGCAGAAAATAGTACGTTACAGGACTCTCAAACTGATGTATTCCAAAAATAAAGAATTAAAATAACAAAGTCTAATCTATATAAGCGCTCTTGAATAAAGCAGTGTAAAAAAAAAATAGCAATATAAAAAAAACAAGTCTTCGTCTTGGAAAATAACAAAATCTAAAAGAAAAGAAAAGTCTTCTTTGTGGAAAATAGTAAAATTAAAAAAACCAAGACTTCACCTTGGAAAATAACAAAATCTAATCTAAAACATCTTAAATAAAGCTTATTTGTAATCTTCTTTGTAGGCAGAAAATAGTAAGTTACAGGACTCTCGAACTGATGTAGTCCAAAAATAAAGAATTAAAATAACAAAGTCTAATCTATATAAGTGCTCTTGAATAGGCTTCGTGTAAAAAAATAGCAATAAAAAAATACCAAGTCTTCGTCTTGGAAAATAACAAAATCTAAAAGAAAAGTCTTCTTTGTGGAAAATAGTAAAATAAAAAACCAAGACTTCACCTTGGAAAATAACAAAATCTAATCTAAAACATCTTAAATAAAGCTGGTTTGTAGTCTTCTCTCGAACTGATGTAGTGCAAAAATAAAGAATTAAAATAACAAAGTCTAATCTATATAAGTGCTCTTGAATAAAGCTTCCTGTAAAAAATAGCAAAAAAATACCAAGTCTTCGTCTTGGAAAATAACAAAGTCTAAAAGAAAAGAAAAGTCTTCTTTGTGGAAAATAGTAAAATAAAAAAAACCAAGACTTCACCTTGGAAAATAACAAAATCTAATCTAAAACATCTTAAATAAAGCTTATTTCTAATCTTCTTTGTAGGCAGAAAATAGTAAGTTACAGGACTCTCGAACTGATGTAGTCCAAAAATAAAGAATTAAAATAACAAAGTCTAATCTATATAAGTGCTCTTGAATAAGCTTCGTGTAAAAAATAGCAATATAATAAAAATACCAAGTCTTCGTCTTGGAAAATAACAAAATCTAAAAGAATGGTCTTCTTTATGGAAAATAGTCAAATAAGAATACCAAGACTTCACCTTGGAAAATAACAAAACCATCTTGAAAAAAGCTTATTTTTAATCTTCTTTGTAGGCAGAAAATAGTAAGGCGAAAATAAAGTCCCCTCTAAGCTCTAAAGTAACAAATACGACGTGTTAAAAAAAAAAAAAAACTAACAATAAAAAAAAGAAACAAGACTCCGTCTTGGAAAATAACAATCTAAATTGTGGAAAATAGTAAAATGAAATAAAAACCGACTTCACCTTCGAAAATAACAAAATCAATCTAAAACAAATGACATCTTAAAACAAAACTATTATTTGTTTCGGAGGTTGTCTATGACTGTTCATAGACCGCATAATTTCCACAGAACATTCTCAGAATATCAAGAGAGAAAAGCAGCGTTCTGCGGGAAATCATCTTGGCCAGTGATGTCGTTCTGGGTTTGGTCAGGCCCAGGGAGGTAAGTACCTCGTTATTCTCAAGGGGCCACTTTCCTCTTGCCCCAACCGGGAATCCAAAGAATGTGACCTTGCTAGCCTTCGTCAGCACTTTGACTTGATCACCAAGAGGGGTATAGTACGAAACTTTGTGAGAGGCAGCATCTGACAAGGTATTCTTTGAAAGCTCAAAACGGACGGTGACATCGATCACAACCGCCTCCTCATCTTTTGCAAACACGAGGTCAGGCTTTCTCATCTCTCCCGTCTCGGATATGAACCGTGGCTCTTTGTATACAGACCAGCCCAATCTAGCCGCTTCGTCTGCCAGAATGTTACTGATCTTGTTATGTCGCGCAATTCTTGCTTTCTGTACTGCAGGACATTGACCGAGAATGTGCGAAAGGGACTCGAGTCTGGCAGAGCATTTCCTGCAGGAACGTAAGGCCCCATCTCTGCCTCTGTTCAAGCTTTCTCTTGTTGGGTAAATATTTGCCCTTAGTTGTAGTGCTGCGATAAAGAAGCATTGTTTAAAGCCGCACCATGGCCTCAACCAAGCATTACTGATTCTATCATGCGCAAAGTTTACAATGCCCCTTCCTTGAACCGGCTTTTCGCACCATCTCTGAAATTCATGCTCCCTCCAATCGCAGGGTCTCGGATATACAGGTTCTTTTGACACCGAGTCCCTGAGAACGAATGTTGGGATTGCATCACTGTCACCCCCTGCTCGTACCCACAAATTACGGTATTCTTCCTCCATACCCTGCGAGGACACAATATTACGGGTGATAGCATCGGACGAGTTTGCTATACGTTGCAGCCTTCTAACTTGAACCGAAGGGATTGTTTTTTCCAGTTTCAAGATGGCAAGGCCTCCGTCTCGGGCTCTGGCATATAACAGTCCATCACAAGTTGAAGCGGGAAGGTGGAGCCATCCTTTTACCGCCTTTCTAATCTCTTGGTCCAACCCACGGAGAGTTGATTGCTTGCAGTCCGAGTGGTCTGCAGGATATAACAATCTGGGTAGGGCATAGGCATTGAGTAGTTCAACCTTCTGAGTTGGCTTCAGAGGCACCTCATCGATTTTCGAGATCCATGTCTTTAGCTGACAATGTAGATCAGGCTGTATAGTGCCAGTCCAAGGGCCAATTTTCAGACCAAGGTATTTCGTTGATTCATCAGGTTGGATCATATGGACATCTTTATTTTTGATAGTCCATGGGTCGCAGTTGTTCACCGTATATGAATCTTTGGTTGGGCTTATCATGAAGCCCTGGCACTTTCTGGCCTGAACCTCCAATCCCGATAGCCCACAAAATGATTCCAAGATCGCTAGATTGGCGGCCATACCAACCCAAGATTCGCTCACCAACACCAAATCATCAGCAAACGCAAGAGCTGTCACGTGGTCGGTATCAATGGAGTACCCAACTCCGTGTGACTCTAGGGTGCATATCAAAGGGTCCATGGCAAGATTGAAGAGCAGGGGTGACATGGGGTCACCCTGTTTGACACCAACACGTATGCTAATTTCTCGAGTCGACTCGCCATTGCTTTTGAACGAGGTCGTACACCGATCGTAGGCGTTCTGGATGATGCCCACCACGTGTTCATCTACTTTCTTGTGCCTTAACACCCATAAAATATGAGCATGCGAAACCGAGTCAAAAGCTTTCGCTATGTCGATAAACATGACAGCCAACGGCCTGTGCAATTTCTTAGCATGTCTCATAAGGTCCTGTAGCACCTTAAGATTTTCAGAGCAGCCAGATGCCGCTATAAAACCACGCTGCCTTGGGTTTAAGGGACAAGCACGAGCAAGACGTGCAGTCATTATTCTGGAAAATAATCTCAGAATCATTGAACCGATCGTTATTGGTCTCCAGTTCCCCAATTCTTTCAGCTTTTCATCATCCATAACCTTAGGAATAAGAATCGTCCTATTCTTTTTCAACTCTTTGGGAATAATTCCTGTAATCATCCATGCATTAAATAGGGCTGTCAGTGTCCGACCCTCGGGGTCGGCAGCACAGATTGCAGCCCTTGTTAGGCCATCTGGCCCAGCTGCTGACGTTGGTTTAATGGCCCGTATGGCAGTCTGAACTTCCTCCACCGAAATTAGGGGCTCAAAGTATTCGTTATTTGCAACACCTGATGACTTAAATTGGCCCAGGCCATTGAATGGCAACACCTTCTCCCATTTTTCGCAGTAAAAACGATATACATCTGCGTTCGGGATTCGGCATTCATGACGTTCAGTGCCATCCAGGACTAAGGACGCAAGAAGAGAGCGGTTCTTAAAGAAGAGCTTCTGGTGCTTCATGAAGCTTCCTCGTTTTTCCGCTCTCTTCTTCATCCAAGATCGTGTGGGTAATATCCTGGGTTTAATAATGTCGTTCTCGGGTTTTGAACGTTTGCCTTTGTTTTTCACCAATCTCATCGGACAAAGCATCAATGCTGTGGCAGTTTCTACGAGGGCATCATGTTGGCCCTCGCCGTTAAGCCAAGCCTTTATTGCCTCCATTGCAGGCTTTTCCAGGGTCCCAGAATTCTCATTCGTAAGCCGCTCAGCTGCTTGAGCGAGTATGGATGAAGTCCCCGTTGTTACATTTGGTGGGGGAGACAATGTCTCAAGAGGCCTAGAAGAAAAATGTAAGCTGTCTGACATGGGGGCCCCTGTCTTTTTACTTAGGTCCCGTCTCTTGTCAGAGACTTGCTTGTTGGTCTTAGTCCCAAGCGCTTCAGCAATGATCTTATTGATATTCTTTTTCCCCTGAAACTGCAACTCTAGAAGGGCCAGCTGTTCTACTTCCTTCAAAGACCAGCAGCTACGGTGTACCCCTCTCTGCGAGGTACCCTTTATACCATCTTTAATCCTTTCCTCATTACGGGTGACTGGGTGAGCATGCCTCTTGTGCTGCGAAAGGCCACTTAGAGTTGCAAAGCGTGCCTGGCAACATTCACAGACCATTGGTAAGCTTTCCTCAGTTAACTTTATTCCCCCACATTTGGGGGCATGACAGGCAATCGATCGGTGGTT
>NW_027423033.1:907500-910000 GCF_048934315.1 Petromyzon marinus
TTTCGTGTCGCCACATTGCATGCGAACCGCATGAAACTTCCAGAGGCATTTGCAGCAGGAATGCATGTGCACTCAAAAAATGTGATATTTTTCACGGAGAGACCCCGTGAAACGCTAGAAGTGGGCGGGGATGTCTCTCTTGTGGCTCACGGGGCTGTTAGGGTGGCACAGAAATCCCTCGGAATGGGAAAACGGTTCATTTTCGTGTCGCCACATTGCATACGAACCGCATGAAACTTCCAGAGGCATTTGCAGCAGGAATGCATGTGCACTCAAAAAAGTGAATATTTCTCACGGATAGACCCCGTGATACGCTAGAAATTGGCGGGGATGTCTCTCTTGTGGCTCACGGGGCTGTTAGGGTGGCACAGAAATCCCTCGGAATGGGAAAACGGGTCATTTTCGTGTCGCCACATTGCATGCGAACCGCATGCAACTTCCAGAGGCATTTGCAGCAGAAATGCATGTGCAGTCAAAAAAAAATTGATATTTTTCACGGATAGACCCCGTGAAACGCTAGAAATTGGCGGGGATGTGTCTCTTGTGGCTCACGGGGCTGTTCGGGTCGCACAGAAATCCCTGGGAATGGGAAAACGGGTCATTTTCGTGTTGCCACATTGCGTACGAACCGCATGAAACTTCCAGAGGCATTTGCAGCAGGAATGCATGTGCACTCAAAAACTTCTATATGTTTCACGGATAGACCCCGTGAAACGCTAGAAATTGGCGGGGATGTGTCTCTTGTGGCTCACGGGGCTGTTAGGGTGGCACAGAACTCCCTCGGAATGGGAAAAGGGGTCATTTTCGTGTTGCCACATTGCATAGGAACGCCATGAAACTTCCAGAGGCATTTGCAGCAGAAAGGCACGTGCACTCAAAAATTTTAATATTTTTCACGCATAGACCCCGTCAAACGCTAGAAGTTGGCGGGGATGTCTCTCTTGTGGCTCACGGGGCTGTTAGGGTCGCACAGAAATGCCTCGGAATGGGAAAACGGGTCATTTTTGTGTGGCCACATTGCATAGGAACGGCATGAAACTTCCAGAGGCATTTGCAGCAGGAATGCATGTGCACTCAAAAACGTCTATATTTTTCACGGATAGACCCCGTGAAACGCTATAAATTGGCGGGGATGTCTCTCTTGTGGCTCACGGGCGCTGTTAGTTAGGGTCGCACAGAAATCCCTCGGAATGGGAAAAGGGGTCATTTTCGTGTTGCCACATTGCGTACGAACGGCATGAAACTTCCAGAGGCATCTGCAGCAGAAATGCATGTGCACTCAAAAACGTCTATATTTTTCACGGATAGACCCCGTGAAACGCTAGAAATTGGCGGGGATGTGTCTCTTGTGGCTCACGGGGCTGTTAGGGTCGCACAGAAATCCCTCGGAATGGGAAAACGGGTCATTTTCGTGTTGCCACAATTGGCATACGAACGGCATGAAACTTCCAGAGGCATTTGCAGCAGAAATGCATGTGCACTCAAAAACGTGAATATTTTTTCACGGATAGACCCCGTCAAACGCTCGAATTTGGCGGGGATGTTTCTCTTGTGGGTCACGGGGCTGTTCGGCTCGCACAGAACTCCCTTGGTCCACCTGATTCGTGCATACAGGCAGCAACTAAAACTCTGTAAACCTGCTGTGAGGACATCTAAACAGTGGACCAGTGAGGCTGTGGAAGATTTGCGGGCGTGCTTAGACTGTACTGACTGGGATATGTTCACGACTGCTACCAATAGTCTGGATGAACTCACAGAGGCTGTGTACATCAGCTTCTGTGAGGACTGCTGTATCCCAACACGTACCAGGGTGAACTTTAACAACAACAAGCCCTGGTTCTCAGCAAAGCTCAAAAGGTTGAGGTTGGAGAAGGAGGAAGCGTTTAGGAGTGGGGATAGAGACAGATTCAAGGAGTCGAAGAACAGGTTTAGCAAAGCGGTGAGAGAGGCTAAACGACTGTACTCAGAGACACTAAAACACCAGTTCTCTACTAACGACGCTGCTTCTGTCTGCCAAAGGGCTCAGGCACATCACCAACTACAAACCCAGAGCGCCCCACACCACTAACGACTCCCGCCTAGCCAACGACCTGAACGAGTTCTACCGTAGATTTGAAAGACAATTGGACTGTCCTGAACCACCCCTTCCCACCCAAGAGGCCCCATCCCCCACCCATACTACAGAAACGACTCTCTCCTTTCAGGAGGGAGAAGTTAATGGGCTTTTCAAGAGGCAGAATCCACGCAAAGCAGCCGGGCCGGACTCTGTCTCTCCAGCCACCCTCAGGCACTGCGCTGACCAGCTGTCTCCGGTGTTCACCAACATCTTTAACACCTCCCTGTAGACATGCCATGTACCAGCCTGTCTCAAGTCCTCCACCATCATCGCTGTGCCCAAAAAGCTAAGGCCAACAGGACTAAATGATTACAGACCGGTCGCCCTTACATCTGTGGTAATGAAGTCTTTTGAGCGCCTGCTCCTGGCACACCTCAAAGCCAT
>NW_027423033.1:920000-922500 GCF_048934315.1 Petromyzon marinus
AACGGCATGAAACTTCCAGAGGCATTTGCAGCAGGAATGCATGTGCAGTCAAAAAAGTGAATATTTTTCACGGATAGACCCCGTGAAACGCTAGAAATTGGCGGCGATGTCTCTCTTGTGGCTCACGGGGCTGTTAGGGTGGCACAGAAATCCCTCGGAATGGGAAAACGGGTCATTTTCGTGTCGCCACATTGCATGCGAACCGCATGAAACTTCCAGAGGCATTTGCAGCAGAAATGCATGTGCAGTCAAAAAATTGAATATTTTTCACGGATAGACCCCGTGAAACGCTAGAAATTGGCGGGGATGTGTCTCTTGTGGCTCACGGGGCTGTTAGGGTGGCACAGAAATCCCTCGGAATGGGAAAAAACGGGTCATTTTCGTGTCGCCACATTGCATGCGAACCGCATGAAACTTCCAGAGGCATTTGCAGCAGGAATGCATGTGCACTCAAAAAATGTGATATTTTTCACGGAGAGACCCCGTGAAACGCTAGAAGTGGGCGGGGATGTCTCTCTTGTGGCTCACGGGGCTGTTAGGGTGGCACAGAAATCCCTCGGAATGGGAAAACGGGTCATTTTCGTGTCGCCACATTGCATACGAACCGCATGAAACTTCCAGAGGCATTTGCAGCAGGAATGCATGTGCACTCAAAAAAGTGAATATTTCTCACGGATAGACCCCGTGATACACTAGAAATTGGCGGGGATGTCTCTCTTGTGGCTCACGGGGCTGTTAGGGTGGCACAGAAATCCCTCGGAATGGGAAAACGGGTCATTTTCGTGTCGCCACATTGCATGCGAACCGCATGCAACTTCCAGAGGCATTTGCAGCAGAAATGCATGTGCAGTCAAAAAAAAATTGATATTTTTCACGGATAGACCCCGTGAAACGCTAGAAATTGGCGGGGATGTGTCTCTTGTGGCTCACGGGGCTGTTCGGGTCGCACAGAAATCCCTGGGAATGGGAAAACGGGTCATTTTCGTGTTGCCACATTGCGTACGAACCGCATGAAACTTCCAGAGGCATTTGCAGCAGGAATGCATGTGCACTCAAAAACTTCTATATGTTTCACGGATAGACCCCGTGAAACGCTAGAAATTGGCGGGGATGTGTCTCTTGTGGCTCACGGGGCTGTTAGGGTGGCACAGAACTCCCTCGGAATGGGAAAAGGGGTCATTTTCGTGTTGCCACATTGCATAGGAACGCCATGAAACTTCCAGAGGCATTTGCAGCAGAAAGGCACGTGCACTCAAAAATTTTAATATTTTTCACGCATAGACCCCGTCAAACGCTAGAAGTTGGCGGGGATGTCTCTCTTGTGGCTCACGGGGCTGTTAGGGTCGCACAGAAATGCCTCGGAATGGGAAAACGGGTCATTTTTGTGTGGCCACATTGCATAGGAACGGCATGAAACTTCCAGAGGCATTTGCAGCAGGAATGCATGTGCACTCAAAAACGTCTATATTTTTCACGGATAGACCCCGTGAAACGCTATAAATTGGCGGGGATGTCTCTCTTGTGGCTCACGGGCGCTGTTAGTTAGGGTCGCACAGAAATCCCTCGGAATGGGAAAAGGGGTCATTTTCGTGTTGCCACATTGCGTACGAACGGCATGAAACTTCCAGAGGCATCTGCAGCAGAAATGCATGTGCACTCAAAAACGTCTATATTTTTCACGGATAGACCCCGTGAAACGCTAGAAATTGGCGGGGATGTGTCTCTTGTGGCTCACGGGGCTGTTAGGGTCGCACAGAAATCCCTCGGAATGGGAAAACGGGTCATTTTCGTGTTGCCACAATTGGCATACGAACGGCATGAAACTTCCAGAGGCATTTGCAGCAGAAATGCATGTGCACTCAAAAACGTGAATATTTTTTCACGGATAGACCCCGTCAAACGCTCGAATTTGGCGGGGATGTTTCTCTTGTGGGTCACGGGGCTGTTCGGCTCGCACAGAACTCCCTTGGTCCACCTGATTCGTGCATACAGGCAGCAACTAAAACTCTGTAAACCTGCTGTGAGGACATCTAAACAGTGGACCAGTGAGGCTGTGGAAGATTTGCGGGCGTGCTTAGACTGTACTGACTGGGATATGTTCACGACTGCTACCAATAGTCTGGATGAACTCACAGAGGCTGTGTACATCAGCTTCTGTGAGGACTGCTGTATCCCAACACGTACCAGGGTGAACTTTAACAACAACAAGCCCTGGTTCTCAGCAAAGCTCAAAAGGTTGAGGTTGGAGAAGGAGGAAGCGTTTAGGAGTGGGGATAGAGACAGATTCAAGGAGTCGAAGAACAGGTTTAGCAAAGCGGTGAGAGAGGCTAAACGACTGTACTCAGAGACACTAAAACACCAGTTCTCTACTAACGACGCTGCTTCTGTCTGCCAAAGGGCTCAGGCACATCACCAACTACAAACCCAGAGCGCCCCACACCACTAACGACTCCCGCCTAGCCAACGACCTGAACGAGTTCTACCGTAGATTTGAAAGACA